>NW_024506773.1:1445012-1591236 GCF_017590055.1 Onychostruthus taczanowskii | reverse complement strand
GGGGGGGGGAGTAAAGGAACACCAGCAACCAGCATTCATTTTTCTATGTAATTTCTACATAAAATAGATTTTGTCTGATGTACTCTGGTCATGAATTAGGAATTTACCACACTGAGCAAATTCAGTAGAGTGTGGATCAATTTAGGTTGTCTGTATGGTCTAGCATCTGAGAACTCTCATACACTAACTTGCTCTAAAAACCAAAAACAAAGAAATTGTTACATGGTTTTCTGTTTCAAGACCCTACACACTGTGAATTCAGCAAGAGACAGCCAGCAAACACTGTCAAACAGGACAACAATCAAACAGGTCATAAAAAAATAGGCTGTAACAATGCAAGTTGTTAGTGAGAGAAATAGGGAGCAAAGTTCACAAAAGTATTTGAAGGTGAAAAATGAGGTGGTATAACAAAGGTTCCTCATAAAACCAGTCATTAATAAGAAACATGGCAGAGAAAACTTGGTTTGCGGTAAGGGGAATAAAAAGAGCATATGAGGGAAGCTG
The DNA here is from genome assembly GCF_017590055.1 of Onychostruthus taczanowskii. Taxonomy (NCBI): domain Eukaryota; kingdom Metazoa; phylum Chordata; class Aves; order Passeriformes; family Passeridae; genus Onychostruthus; species Onychostruthus taczanowskii. Next base: position 1,590,732 of record NW_024506773.1, on the reverse strand, counting down.
GTAACTCTGTTTGGGTAGGGAAAACGGGATGGGAAGAAGGAGGTGTGCAGGGCATATGACAAGATAAGGTGAAATACCGGAGGTGGATAATAATGAAAAAGGAGACTGCCACTAAAAGAAGATTTGCATAGTGTGCCATACCTTCAGCTACTGTAGGTTAGCCTAATTTTACTGGAGGCAGTAGAGTTAAGCTGATTGACAGAAAAATCAAGAAATAAAACTTAATTCCTTTGTAGAATATAATATCATCATTGCATCACTTCTACTAAGGTAGATTTTGAATATTAAACAATCCCACCAAATTAAGCCTAAATGTAATGCTCTTAATCCAAAAAAATAATCCCAAATAACAGACTGAACAGACAAAAAAAATCTGTCAGTGTTTATAAAAGCACCTACATAATAAGGTGAAAAAATGAGAGATTTACAAAGAGAATTGGAAAATAATTGTGATCTTCTCCACAATATAGCTAATATTTGTGCAGTACAAACTTTATTATTGTTTAAACTGACTCTAATCCTTCAAATTAAAAAAGAATGATCTGGCAATTCCATATATCACTGAAAATGTCAAAATATTTTGAAGAGAACAAGAGAGCATAAATTCCACTGAGTCAAGTTGTGCGTATCAAGTAATAAGTCTGCATGATACAAGAAAACAAAAGGAACATCAACAATGATGAACTAAAACATAGAATTAGATACCATTATGTAATAGCAATTAATTAAAATGAAAGCAGAGGTTTTTCTGCCTGGTTGTTGTTCATTTCCATCAAAGTTTACAGCCAAGCTTTAAACAAATATGACTGGTAACCAGAAATAAGAAGAAAAGCAGTAGGACTGAGTAGTACTCTGGATATTTAGGATAGAGGTTTGAATTTTTAAATTCATAGACTGTTTGAATCAGGATTTAGATAGGGAATATTTACAAAGTCATACGATCATACTGTACATGAAAATGCAGCCCAATATTTAACTCATAGCTGTAATTTTTTTTTTTAAATTCCAGTATCAAGCTCCTCAAAAAATCTGCACAACACTTAACATTTGCAGGTGGTATTTTTTAAATAAATTACCCCCTTTCAGAGCACTTTTTCACATTCTTCCCTTAAAGTGCACTTACGATATTGTCTGTCTTCAAAGACTTTTTATCCCCAGAAAGCACCTAACCCAGTATATGCTTGTGAAGGCAAAATTTGCCTATCATGATCTGAAAGCTACTGTATCTTATTGTATAATGTGCAATTTTGTCTTGGGTTCTCAATGTACAGTTACTGGTATTGCCTGGTTTAATGCAACATATAAGATCAAAAATATTTTAGGGACATGGATAGAAAAACAAGTTCTGTATGAAGACAGACTCATTCCAAATGGTATTGTACTGAATAAAGTGTGTCATAGCACATTTGTCATTGTTCTGAATAACTGAACTCAGTCCAAAATAAGTGGAATAAACAAAGCAGGATCACAGTTTATTACTAGATTTCCTTTACCCTCTCAGCTCGGAAAAACTGAACCAGTATTTGTTCCTCCTTGCTGCAAAGGCACCTGCAGGCATTACCTCCAGCTTATAGTTTACAAATATAAGAGCTCAGATAGCAATGCACTGGTTTTGCTGAGCACTGGAGGAAGATACAAGTTCAGGAGTACAGAAGTTTCTTCTTCATTGTACATATCTAGAACAATTAGCTTCCTTTTATTAAAAAACCCTAGTTTATAGAGTGGAATTGCAATGAAAACCTGTTAACTCACCTGTTGCTGACTAATCTTTAATTGCCACCAGTCCAATTTCCTTTGCAAATAATAATTTGTCTTTTTTTGTTTCTTTGTGTAATGGTACCATTTTTCTGTAATATTTACAAAAATAGAAATCTTATTATCTGGTATAGAGAACCAGACCAAAAGGCTTATCCAATAAATAAAAAGTTGCACGTCTTTTGTTAACTTCTGATAACAGAAGTCAGAGGATTTATAAATAAAACAGATCTGATTTGTGACCAAACTAATTTATCATTCCAACTCTAGCTGTGTCAGGCTTGGTTCTCCCAAAATGGAAGATTTTTCCAAAATACTAAAAATAAAACAGCAAGCGGAAAGAAAAGTGATACACCAGGTCACTAGAAAAAAAGTGCAACAACGGCCTAGATGCTTTTCTGAACTTTCAAATTATTATTTTATTCTCAACAAAGATATAAAAATCTCCTTCCAGTCCAGGCTAAGATTTTTGTAATTTATTTGTACATGATCACTGCTGTTTAATGCGGTTTAGTGGTCTCGGAATCTCCTCTGGTCAAGATGACCCCGAGATGTATTAAAAGTCTCTTTTCTCCAACCCAGCTGTCCAAGAAGGAGTCAGAAGTCTTTGGCTGTAGTTCTCAAGGTTTTTTATTATTTCTTATCTAAAACATTTTCTGTCTGGCCTGCTGGGGTCTGTTCAGCAGGTCAGTATGAAGCACACTGCCCTCCCACGGGGCTGATGTTGTCTGTAATGCTATAAACTACGTATTTAATATTTATAGTGGTGTTCCGATACCTATCACCTGTGTTAGACTGTGACTGTCTACTTTACACTACTTCTACTTTATCACCAAGAAGATGGAGGCTAGGAAGAAAAAGGAAGAAGAACAGGACAATGCCCAAATCCTTCCATCTTGCCTGTTAGATCCCTATAGTAAAATCACCAAAATTTCTCTTTTCACCCGATAACTACTACTATTATGCTATCTAAACTTTTGTGACCTTTATTTCTTTGTACAAAGGTGGTAATTTGTTCCATGGGTCAAACTCAAAGCCACAGGGGTCTTTGGCTGCATGCTTCAAAACCCCCTGGCTGGGGCTCAGATCATCCAGGGCCATCAGGTCCTGGATTCCGACATAGTGGGAGCTGGGCTGTGTATTTGACCTACTCATACTATTGCAGTACACTTAGGAAAAGGATGGTGAAGGCTATTAATTCCTAGCTCATTTAATGTCAAAATGGTTCATTCCCACTGAGATTAAGAACCAGTGATAATTTTCACTGATTTAACATTAGTATGCACAAACTGATTGTAGGCAAAACAAAATGCAAAATACAGATTGTCCAGGGAAAAACATGTTTCACTCTTAAATTTTCAGTTAACCAACAGAAAGAAAGGATAGATTTATCCTTTGCAGAAATGAGTAGTTCACAATAAGTCTTTCAAGTACAAGAAATGATACTCAGCCCAACAAAGAGAAGTTTGCTTTTCTAAATAAAACCACACATTAATTTGATGTTACAGTCAGAGGAGTGAGTAGATTTCATGTTGGATAGGAAAGAATTAAAACTGTCTGGAAATTTTGAAGCTTCAGGGAAAAAACTGCCTGCAAGAAGTAAAACATTAGACCAAGAAAAGTAAACTTTGATGAAGGAATTTCAAAGGATAAAACTGAAGACATAATTGCACAATCTGCTTCTCTGCCGGACACCATGTTAAGATCACAGCTGAAGGAGCAAGAGGATTTTCTGGTTTATAAGTAATTTAAGTACAATTTTCTTTCAACTCTCTGCTAGTCTGTTATTGAATTTCAATACACTGTATTGTCAGTTAAAGGTGCTATTAATTCTTCTATTTGCACATTATTTTACCCTCAATGGATTTTAAATCATCTAATGTAACCACAAGGTATTCCTCACCAAAAGTCAGACAAAATAGGGTAAGGAAGCGCTAAGCAAGAAGGGATTCTTTTTGTACTTCACAGTCTTTAGAGTCTAAATGAAAAGGGGATTCAATACTGAATGAGACACAGGCGGTATAACAGATGCTTCAGGCAAAATAATTTAGAAGCACATCTACTTAAAAGAGGAAGTTGCAATAAAACATTTCCACACCATTAACTGTAGGTTGTGCACATATTATATAAAGAATCCATGATAAAGAAATGCTTGCCATAATAAAACTGCACATTCCAGACTGCAGCCAGAAAGCGCTGACAGACTATAGGACTCTAGATACTGAATATGCTTCAGAGTTATGTTTCAAATTCCTAAAGCAGAATTTAGGAGGTTTTCAAGGCAGCAGAAATTACTTTGCAGTAAAACTAACAGTGCATGCTCATTTTGTACACAAGGGAGAGAAGGAAGCAGAACAGCAGAGCTGGAATGACTCATAGCCTAAAAGGCAAGACTACAGGAGTTACAGTTTGCTAACGAGCTTCTCTTGTGAGAAAGGGACGCTATCATTTGAGAGCTAGGCAGAATTTTTCTCAAGAATAGGAACAAGTTTTTGTGCCTTGCATCCTCTTTTGAAATTTACATGAGTTCAAAATTGTATAAATGTATAAACAATTATCAAATGTTTTGAACTTATCATAGAGCTTTTGAAGGCATAGTGTTGATGCCAATGAAAGAGAAGCAGAGCCTCTAATAGCTTTGAAATAGCTGTGTCAAGGAATTTAACAATGTCTGCAGATCAGTGCTTGTCAAATTAAATTCCAGGCAATTCAAAGAATAAACCCTACTTCAAGAAGTGATGCCTTGAGCTAATTATAACCTAGTGGAATTCATTTCTAAACTTTCCTGAGACACAGTTCACTCATTCAACCGGGGGGGGGGGGGGGGGGGGGGGGGGGGGGGGGGGTGGGAAGACGACTACAACACACTCTCCAAGCAAAAGAAAACAACACAAACCAAAAACCAGTGATTAAACTTCATGGGACTTGCCGTACTTTTTGAATGATGGTTCTATTTTGCCAACAATACCTAGAAGCACATTTAAGAAAGGACAGGAGCAACACTGATGTAAAAGGGAAGCAAGGAAGAATTCACAAAGCATCTGCAATTAACTTTCTGTACTTGACTTTGCTTCCTGTGCTCTATTTCTGTCTTGGCACTGTTTTCTTCACACACACCCCCCATAATTACAATAATAAAAGGTGTGTGAAAGGGAGATTATGGAGTTGGCAGAAAGGTGCAAAACACAGGGAGTCCAGGACATAATTGTTTTTTCAGGACATTTGGAGAGTTATAATTCTAGGTGACATTTACTGCATTGTTTGTCTTAACTTTTAAGCTATTGTAGCACACATTCTCATTTAAGCTACATCCACACTGAGCCATAAAAATGCCAGCTGTAACCAAAACCAAAACTGAGTGTTCTCACAAAATCTTTCCACCTCAACACCAAAGTGCTGCTGCTGCTGTCTGATCCATGTATCAGAAAAGAAAAAACAACCAACCAACCATGCAGTACAAAATTGTAATTAACCCTTACTCATAAGCCACAAACAAATTCACAAAGGTCAATAATAACTTTATCTGCTGCACAATTGTAATTGATTATAATATATATGGTCAATTCATGGTAGAATTAATTACCCAGAACAAAAATTGAATCAAAGAGTCCCTTAAACCCAAAATACTTGTTCTCCTATGGCTTACACATTCAATGCTTAAGGAGCATAATAACAGGTAAATTTTCAGGAACACTTTAAAACTGTGCAGGGCAAAGCCACTGCTTTGAGTTCTGTTTCTTAAAAAGAACCCAAGAAAAAGAGAAGTGCAACCTTTTTACTGAAAAGAAGTTAATAAATCCTAGTTTGGTACTAAGGCTGGAATGAGTGTGGGAATACTGATGTAATGTTTCTTCCAGGAAACACAGAAGAAATAAAGTTAAGCAATCAGAAACCTGAACTTCTGTGGAGCGAGATCTCCAATGGGTAGTTTCCAAGACATTTAGCAATCATTTCAGAAACTAAGAAAATTGTTGCCTTTAAAACAATATTCAAATCTGCCCAAACCTCATGGTCAGAAAATTATGTATGTTTTTCTTTCTATGAATTTGATGAATCACAGAAATTTGTTGTAAACACTTTATTGCACCTCAGCAAATAATTATTACCTTTCATCTGTTCAGACCACTACAAAACCACCAGACATTTAAGCCTATGCCAGGTCCTCTGAAAACCACAAACTTCAAAACTTGCAAGAAATTTGTCATTTTTCTCCTACTTTCTTTTTCACATTCAGGGTATTTCTATTGTGTTTTCCTTTATTTATTCTATGATACATAATGGGAAGGTTACTCACAAGACTTTTACCTAGAGTTTAATTTACTGTTCAACATTGAATTATCCTGATTTTAACACTTCATGAAAGAACTTAAATGCACTACCCATGCAACCATTCTGTACTGAGAAAATGTCTGGTTGTATAGATACAGTCACGATCACCTGCTTTTCTTTCTTTTTGTTCATAGAGATGTCAATTTCACCCAAAGTTTTCTGACTTTTACCTGTCAGTCACGAAACTTACATGATTATTTAATATATTTTAATGCTAATATGAGGCTCTTCTTTGTTTGTCTGACTTGTTATATCACTGTGCTGATGCAGTCCTTATTCTTACCCCAGTCTTTATATTTAAGAGACAAATCACTGGGAGTTTACTATATTCATTATTTTTGTTATGATTTTAATGATGGGACTAGTAAACTGTAAAAGTAAATGTAAACTAGTACACCAAAGTGTTAATAGTAGTGCATTCAGTCCTTAATTTTTTTTTCTTGTAGCCTATCAGCTAATTGTTGCTTCTTATTTAATGGCTGTACAGCTAAGATGAATAACTACTTCCTAGCCACATTTTGCCAACATCCTCACTGGGAATATTCAGTATAAGAATGTTAAAGCTTAGCCCTCTGAATCTAAACTTCATATCCAGTAATAATTAAATATGTGGTCCAAATATATATTAATTTAGGATGCCTTGAAATAGTTTTTTTGTTACCACTCTAAGCATCATTGTCTGGATATCAATGCATTAACTGCTCAGAAACATGCAATTTTACTCTTGCTTTTCAAATGTTTATTAAGGGCAGTTAATGAATAAAGACTTTGCTAAATAAAATAGAGTAGTTCACCTCTCCTCAAAGCAGAACATGTTTTTCTTGAAGAAATAACCTCATTCAACTTTTTTGTATCAGAAAAGGTGCTTTGGGAGAAATGAATGAGGGGGTGAGATTCTCTTTCTAAAGCTAGTCTTTCACCCTTTTCATGCTATTCTTTCCTTTACAGAAAAGGTAATTATTTTTTGGTTTTTAATAATTTGTTTGTTTGGGGCATTTTTTGATAAAACCTCAAAGACTAAATTCTGATTTCATTGGAAAATGTAAGGGTGATAAAAAATTTTAAGATCTGGGATGCTTAAGGTAATCTCTCCATAGCCAAATCAACTGTAGGAATTTTGTGTTTTTTTCAAAAATATATTTGCTTACTCTGTAACTGTAACAGGGGCCTTAGTACAGTTAGGAGGTATTAGCATGAAAATGCTAATGAGACTGAAAAATAATCTAGTTACCAGCTGCTTGGAAAAAAAAAAAATAATCAAGGGGAAAAAAAATGAACATTTTTGACAAACCACAGTGCAGGGAGTTTCTAGTTTGTCTACTATGAGTCTGGATTTTGCTTTTCAGTCTACTTAGCCTGTATATCACATTTTCCCTGGCCTCTGCAGTGTGGTCTTGTTTACCCAGTTTTCTATATGAATATGGCTTATCAGGACATGACCTATGCATATTTCAATCACCATATTTCTTTGTCAATTGTCTGTAACAGGTCAGTGCGTTTAAATATAAGCTAAAACTAAATTCAAAAGCTCTTATATCCTGAGTCTATAGGATGATATGTAATAGCTAAAAATCAGATCCAGATGCAAACTTTAAATACTCAGAATTAGGGTTTCAAAACATAGGTAATAACAGCGACACCAGGTTATGGATTCATACAACAGGTTTGCTTACAGACCAGACACAGAAAATTTGGAAATTAAAATTGCATTAGATATACTTGAATCTCTTATTTCAGAATGTCATAGAAAATTGCTACTTCAGTTTCTCTAGATTAGCTCTGCACATTCTCAGGAAAGGGCACCCAACCAAATTATTAATAAAGATCGTCCTGAATTATATCTGCAGCTCCACACATGCTTTTGGAGGCATATGAGCAGGTGCCTACTGGGCTGGTGAGTGATCAGAAGATAGATAACCCATCCCTCTCTCTGTAATCTAACACAGCATAGCACGAGAGAGCATATCACTACATTTTGCAATATATCAGGGACGGTAAATAAATAACTTTTGTGCTGAACGTTATGCAAACCCAGAGCTCTGGCTCTGCTCCAGTTGCTTATAGTATGCACCTGCTGCCAAGTTATTTGTAAAGCTAACCAAAGTCCAGCTGTCCAGGAAACCAATCCTCTTGCTTTGCCTTGACTGAGCTGGCAACTCTGCATTAGAATCTGTGGCACCCCTACATCCTTAGGAGACATTCCCTTTGCAGCATAGATACAGTGACTGTTGTGCACTGGAGAGATACTGCACATTTCTTCAGATGTTGGGCATTAACAGCACTTAGTTAACATGCTGTAATGGTACTTCACAGAGCAATTATTAAATTACTTTGTTCTACTGTAATGACCAATGATTAAACTTTCATAACACTGACATTACATGCTTTATTTATCAGGCTCCTATACTTATTAAATTATTGGGAGGGTGGGGAGGGATCTTAATAGATGTGAATTTGTGCAATTATCTTTCAAGGTCAAAAGCTGTCTCCTGCTGTGAAAGTAGACAAACCACATAAAAATTACTTAAGAAGTTTTTAATGTTTAGTCTTTGCATTGTCTACATTGTCTAAAAACAAAGCTTGCACAGTTTTCTGAAATATCTGCCTGCCACCCAAAGAGAAACACACACACAGATACATCCTTTTCAGGGACACAGTATAGCAATAGTGAACTTGAAAAAAAATTACCAATTCAAGATGATACTGCTGGGATACTGGAAATTATAAAATCTGAGTCATAGAATAGTTCCATTTCGAAGGGACCATAAAGATTATCTAGTTCCAAGGACATGGACACTTTCTACTGGACCAAATTGTTCAGAGCACCATCCAACCTGTCCTTGAACACTACTAAGGATGGGATATCCACCACTTCTCTGGGCAGCCTGTTCCAGTGCCTCACCACCCCCACAATAAAGAATTTCTTCCTATTCATTGGACAGGAATTCTTACACAGAAAATATGCTTGCTATCAACCGTTCTGCTGAGAGATGCAGTATTTGACAAATAATCCTAACAATTAAACTGATTTGCTTCAGCAAATAATTTTGAAGCTTTAGATAACAAATGTACTCAGAATTTCCATTACTTCCTATATCCAAGGACAGATGTTTACTCCAAATTCCCTGAAGCAAAGGGGAATACAGCATGTAGAAATTTAGAGACCATATTTTCCTGTTCCTTCACACATGCACATTGTTTGGTCATTGCAACACTGCTAGGCCTCTGCAGAATTTGTATTACATACCTGCTTATGGCATTGCTTCATAGATAATCTTTCATTTGGAAATTAGTTTGTGTATTCATAATAAAACCATGAGGTAACCATTATTTTGCTGAAGTCCACAACACCAAATTAGTCAAAGCAGCTCTGTTTCTTACCATATAAACAGCTTGCAAAGCCAAGTAACTCAGGGATCCATTAATATCAACCCCCAAATTTTTAAACTCTGTTTGCATTTTCCTGCAGCTCCATATATTGTGTAAGATATCTTAAATTTATAAGTAGATTATATCAATAAGTTATGATAAAAAAAAATGATATGAAGGACTGTGGGAGCTTTTGATGTTTACCTACATTCTGTACATCTACTGTACAAAAAAGCTCACAATTGGTCACAAAATCTCTGTTTCTGAATCTTTGTTACTGAAAACATCCTAATTTTTTTTTTTTTATTTTTATTTTTTTTTTTTTTTTTTTTTTTTTTGTGCAAAGGATAATCTTTCAAATTCTGCTTATGTTTTGGAAAAGTACCTGCATCTTTAAGGACTTTATTGCTCCTTCTCCTTGCAAACAGCTGCTGTCATCATGTGCTTCAGCTCTATTCCAGTAGACATCCTTATATTTCTGCTTCAAGAGAAACAAGAGGGAAAAGCCAGCCAACTCAAAATCCTATTACAGCCCTGTTTTCTGGAAGTTTTGAGAGATTCATTATGTTGCTTGCAACCACAGCATGCTGGGGGAGTTTTAGCCTGTTAGCCAATTATCAGAGAAAAAACTGAATAGGTATTTAATATCTCAAAAATGGAAAAAAATGAGTAAGAGCTCTTGGGGAAAAAAAAAAAAAAAAAAAAGGAAGACAAAAATGTCATTAAATTATTTTATAGAATAAATTTCTGAAGGGAATAGCAATTTTCCTGATTTTCAGTTTCTGAATTTGGCAAACAGGAGGTGGACTGTCAGGAACTGCATAGATATAGAAGGACTTGAAAAGAAGCACAATATAAAGTAGGCCAGATAGCCAAAGTGTAGCTATCTGAACAGTACAACTAATCCACATCATAGGTCATTACAGTGCAACCTCTCTAGAAGGCTCTCATAAACTGTGGAGCTACTGGCTCTGCATGCTCATTAGTGTGTATATGCACAACGTTAAAATAATGGCACAGTTAAATAGATTTTGTCCTTAAGTGCAATTCACTGGGTAGCTGGAAGGCTGAGCATGGCATGTTCATGGCATTTTAGAAACGGCAGAACGGTTTTTGCACCATTACACGATTTGACATATTTTCTACAAGCCCAAGCACTTCTTATATAGCATAGTAACATGAATATCTGATTAAAGGAAAAAGAAAAAAGATTGTAGAGAGCAAAACCAAGGAAAATAACTTCAAAAGAGTGGTGGTGGAAAGGAGAATAGATCTTAATTGTAAGGAGCCTTTGAGGAGCCTAAAGGATTTTTAAACTAGGGAAAAAATCCTCTGTGTCATTCATAGGCTTTTAACTTTCCTTTGATGAAGAGGAACACTTGAAAGCCCCCTTGTAGCATCTCTTCTTTAATAAAATGAAATACTTTTCTCCAGCATGTTCTTGCAGGGCCATGACTCTCTAATTCCTTCTTTGTTTCCCTGTGCCCCTTCCAGAATATTTCTTGACACTTCCGTCTTTAATATGAGCATAAATTAAAAAGATTCAGGGTACAGTAATTACAGTTTCAAGAAATCTTCAGGAGAACCATCAAAGAGTTTGCTGGAAAAAGAAAGAAATGTACTTTTTTCTAATATCCCTGAAGCTCTACTGATTTCTTCATGGTATGACTGGTTTTGCTGTGACCCCCTTTCTTCAAGCACATTCTTTTTCTAAGTAACTATGGAGGTGGCCAAGAAAATGTACAAAAATCAGTTTTAAGTTTTCTAATGTACTTGATATTTTTAAATGCCTCTGGAACAGGAGAACTGTAAAACAATCTCAAAGGTGTAGCATGTTCATCACAGCCAAACCAAAGAATTAATTATAGTTATTCCTGCTACCAGTGGGTAAATATTCTGTTATCAATATCAAGATATTCAAACATCATGTGCCTTAAAATGACTGAGACTCTGCACAGGGGAGAGCAGTGGATACAGAATCACAGAACAGTTTGTGTTGGAAGGAACCTAAAAAGATCTTCTAGTCTAATCCCCATGCAAGGAGCAGGGACATGACAGACATTGGATTGCGGTGTGGCTACAAATATTATCTTCAAGAGAATATAGTGGACCATAGTATTTTACATCTCCATCTACTACCTGCACATCAGGATACTCAGAAGCAAATTTTTGGATGACACCCAGTTTAGCGGAGCTGTTCATAGACCAGAAGGTTTTGTGTGCCATTCAGAAAGATCCCAATATACTGGGAAAATGTGCTAGCAGGAACCTCATGAAGTCTGATAAGTGCAAATGCACCCTTGGCACCATGATAGAAATAAACCCATGACCCGGTATAGAATGTAGACTGGTAGGGCGGGTAGCAGCTATGAAGAAAAGGGCCTGGGGGATTCGAGGCTGAGGGTGAGCAGTGTGCCCATGCAAGTGATAAAGACTAAGTACATATTGAACTGCATCAGCAAAAGCATATCGAGTAACTCGACAGAGGGTTATTAATCCCCTTTATTTGGCATCTACAAGGTTGCGTCTGGAACCCTTTATCCAATTTCAGGTCTCCTAGCTCATCAAGAAACTGCAGAGTCCAGTGGAGCATAACTAAAATGGTTAAGGACAGGAGCATATGGTAGTTGAACAGCAACAAAGTTAATTGGTTTTGTTCACCCTGAAGAAGGCTGAGGGAGAGATCCAATTGCAGCCTTCAACTACCTGAAGAGTGGTTACAAAGAACACAAAGCAGTACAATGAAAACATTAGTAGTAACAGTAATAAGTTGCTGCTTGAAAATAAAATAATAGCAACAATGAGAGGTGCAACGCTGGAACAAGACACTCAGAGAGTTTGTGGAAAGCCGGTCCTTGGAAATTTTCAAATCTCAGAGAATCAACCCTGTGCAAAACACTCCAGCTTGGAAGCTGTTAATTAGTGGGAGTTTGGGCTATGATCTCCAGAGGCCCCTACCAACCCAAATATTTTTGACTGAATTTTTTGACTAATATTTTTTTCTAAAGTCCTATTGTAATATTGTAGGAATAATGTCCGCCAATTTATAGCTCCTGTTCCTCCTAGAAGTAGTCCTGATGAACTTATATGCGTTATGACTAAAAAACCATAAATACTGCAATTTGGCCCTCTTGAGGGTCCCTGTCTGATGCTAAAATATACAGCTGGTCAGTTCAGTGTACCTGAATACATGGTTTGCACACTAAAAGTGGGAGAATGGATCAGGAAATAAAAAGAAACTAGTAGAGTTTATGATGCTTAGCTGAATGCCTAATCTGTTAAGGAAGAAAGATCAGTTAAAATTAATTGCTGCAAAAGCCCCCTCTCAGCTGAACAGTAAGAAGACAAAACCTCTGGAAGAGGAAGAGACTTCCTCTTGCAGTCCCTGCCATTCCTTCTTCTGCCTTTTCCACTTGCAACTTCAGCAACAGTCAATAGATCTTTCATCTCAGGAGACAAAGTGGGGATGTGTTGTAAGACAGCCTTTTCTTTCAAGCTAGAAGGGAAAAGACGACAGATTTTCAAAGACTTAGCAGCCCATCATTACTAGTTCCTGTCTCCATTAAGACACATGATGAGTGGAAATAAAATAAACTCCAATGAAGCCTTTACTTTCTTCTGTCTCAGAGCTGGCTGCTCAAAAGATGATCAGATATCTCTGAACAAAGAGCTATGAGGTCCCAGGTTTCTGGGCTCACTTTCTTCTCTGCAAGGGCCATTACACTGATCTGAGTGGTTCATTTGTTTTTCCTGTCACTTAAAGGCTTATATAATGGGGGTTATCATTACAAAAGGGGGTCATTAATGTCCTAAATTAATATGTCAGCTTAATGCTTGCAAAAGTAGCTAAGATTTTAATTTTTTTTTCCATAAATGTTGTTACCCAGGTAGACTAGACAAGAAATTTAACTGTTCAGGGAGGTAGCTATATTGGCCTAAAGACACAGGTTCTTCAAGTGTGGAAATGAGCTGATCTACAGGGAATACATTTAAACCACATGATTTCAATGTCTGTAATAGTTATACCTCCTGAAGAAACTATATAGAAGAAAGAGTCCTTTAGAAATAAAGCAGCAACATGATAAAAACCCTGTTGGTGCATTAAGTGACTCATATTATTGAAGACCAGGCAATATTGACAGATAACAATATTTAGATAAACGTGGAAAAGATCCAAGGTCTTTTGACAGAGACCATGTTATCTTCTAACCTCTTCTCATATTTACTGTTTTGTTTTCTTCTTATTATGAAGATAGCTTTGTTTCCATATCTGAAAGCAAAACAATATTTGGAAAATTCCAGGCCGACCTTTTGGTTTGTACATTTTCTTCAGGCTTAACAGATGAAAAACTTCTCTAGTACACAGTAGGTGAAAATCTGTTTTCACAGGAAATGTTTATTTGTAGACAGACAACTGAGATAAAGTAAACTAAAATAGCAATAACATTCAATAACTGCACACATTTTTGATGTTGTGTTTATAGGGAAACTGGTGAGTCACTGTCATGGATGAAAACCATGACATAGAAAATTGCTGTGGGCAAACAACAATGCAACAAATATTTAAAAATTTAACGATGTCATTGACAATAGCTTTATAAGCTATAATCTCTGTTCCTAGGGTAAGTTATAAAATCCTTTTGACAATACTAATCATTTAAAAAATCCAGGAAAATTAGTTTTGAATAAATGTTTTGAAACAAGAACAAGACTGAGCATTTGTCTTTGCTTTTGGTAGTCCCGTGTATCTGACAATCTCTACCAAGAGTTGATTTGAGAATTCAGTTACACAAAGTCTGTGTCCTGTACCATTTCATATCCTTTTACCTCCAGGTGGGTTTCTAAAAACATTTGGGTCTCCTATGCCCCATTGTTGTCTCCATTCATATGGACCAGAAACAATTCTGTCTTTGGTGCTGTTGTGCAGTGGACTGCTATGTAGGCACTCAAACTATTTCCCAGGTGTGCAGCAGAAAATAAACTTTGGGGAAAATACTTATATATTTTAGTCTAAAGAAGAAGATAAAACCAGTCTCTTTCCCATAGAGTCTTATGACTGCTCCTACAAAAGCGGTGTGTGTAGCTTGTTTCAACTTCAAAACAATTATGCACACAGATAAAATCTGTCTTATACTACAAGATTTGTGAAATTGAGACTTAAAGGAAATTATTTATACTTGTCTTCTTTGCATATTTTAAATGGGATGCTTTAACTAAGCCATCAGTTTAATCTATGATTCTAGCCAAATATTTTTTTCTTTTTTGGCCATTGCAATGGTAGCCTGGCAGTAAGTATTTCAGGATTGCAGATGAAGGAGGTTCACACTGTTTTCCATGCATCCTTTTTTTAGTTTACAGAATACCTTTCAGGTTTTCACTCACTGGTTGCAGGAGTCATATACCAGGATTAATGTTTCATAACTCAGAAAAAAGCAGAATAAAGACAAAAACCACATGGGATTCAGAATCATTACCACCACTACATTTTGCCAGTGATTGTGCAATTTAGGATCTTAACAACCACTAGGAATGAATTCTATGTGTTCAAATCCATACTTGTATCAAGAATTAGTCATGGTGTGTCAGTTTTATATCACTATTAAGCTAGTTTTGAAAAGTATATTTGTTGTGTTATTCCAGATTTAATTAGGAAAGACCATTGTTCCATATAACTTATAACAGGAATTTTGACATAAAATTTGATTGATCAAATAAGATTTAATCTGAAACCAGAGGAGTTCTCTGCTGAGTTTTGCTAAACAAATTCAGTTTTTCCCAGTTATGAGCTTTACCCTTTAATTTTTTTTTAATTCTGCTTAATAATTGCAATACTGAAGCATTGTTTAAGAAAAAAAAAGAAGGGTGACCATGCATGTTCCATTTAATTTCTGAAGGAGAAAACAAGCTTCTTCATTACCTTTCTCTTCTGGGGCTCGGAGTACTTCCCAACTTCTTAAAAAACATTTGAAAACAGTACATGTATGAAAAAAACCTTTAGGAATGAATAATATATTTTGCTCAGTTTCATATGCCAAAGGAGTTTAAAAGAAGCTTCTAGCTATCTGATTTGTAAAGACAAAAAGAGACAGCCCTCAGAGCAATTACGTGCCTGCTGTCTAAACATACCTCACAGCCAGCCAATCTCAGCCTCTTCATTTTCTCTGCTGTTTTTCCAAAATTTTCACCTAAAAGAAGTAGGGTATCCTCACTATGATCACACTTGAGAGGGAAGCATCGGGGGCCTCCAAATCAGGCCTGCAGGCTGGCTGGATGGCAGATAGCTGAGTGCTTGAAGCCTCACAGAAAGAAGAACTGTATCTGCAGCCTGGAGAGCTCTCCCTGTTGTGCCAAGACCTCTCAGCCATACCAGAAGACAGCAATGTGACATTTCTGTTCAGTCCAGCTTGTCTGCGCAAGGACAAGTTAAAGATGCATCCCTAGCCACAGCTTCATATTTTACATTTTCATCGGTTTGTTTTACAAACTGCATATTTGAAATTAGGAGAACTTGCTCTCAATTCTATTTTGCTCCTAAATAAGTCCTTTAATATAATGTTGGGTTAATAACAGACTGCTTCCTCACAGCCAGAGCCAATTGTCAAAAAAAGACTGGCTGAAGCCCAAAGGCTGTCACGTGTGATGTGCAATTGATTGTGGGATTCTGTTTAGCAGTGAGAGACAAGAAGGCAAGTGTTAGTGAGAGATAACATATGCTTTGTGAGTGTTGTCAGAAAGCAGGTGAAGCCCTGTGCTTCCAACATGTGGTGTGTGTTATCACATATTGACACAAGCCTCGATATATCTTAGAGTCACTAAGCAGCATGTAAATAAAAAAAAAAAAAAAACCAAACACCTATATATTCGTGTATAATTCACTAATGAAAAAACCTGAGAATGTGAAGCACTTTCAAGAAGCATTTTCCCTTGAGCTGTGGGAGAAACTGAGAAACAGTTAGGATTCTCATGTTTATGTCACGTGCATATATTGTTTTTTCTTCTACATAATTCAAATTTTTATTCCACTGCATTTATGGCTTTGAAATGAGAAAAGAGCTATGCATGAATACCCAGAGGTTTAAAATTCTACTTTCAAGTTACAATACAGAATAAATATTATATTCAAGTTAATGAATATTTAAGTAATTTTAAAATAGTTTGTATAATAGCAGCTGAGCCATTTATAAGAGAGCTTGTATGATGAAAATTTCAGTCTTTAGCTATTCAAATATTTCTTCTTAAGCCTTCTTGGGCTGAAAAAGAGCAAATTTTAAAGACAAACAGCTGTAACCATCCTTTACTTTCACCTACTTATATAAGCATGCTTCTAGTTTGAAGGTTTGGCAATGATGATAAAAAGCCAAGCCATTATTCTTATGTTCATGCATTTATTTATTCATCCCAGTTCAGCACTTGTGTAATACTTTCTTATTAAATTAATGTATTTTACATACTTTACACATATGGAATCATGATTAACTGTAGGAAACAGCTTTTTTTCCCTAGTTTTAAAGTGTGAGTCTCAGCATGTTCTCACAAAACCACTGCCATATTTTTAACATTCTCATTGAGGGAGGTATATGAGACATCATGCAAAGAACATATGTACAGGGAAACAGCTTCTCTTAAATCCAAGAGCCAAGTTCAGCTGCTTATCATGAGTTGTTCAAAACCAGCAGTTAGTGACAAGTCCCAGAGACAGATTCCCAAATAGATTCTCTGTGAAATGCCACAATCATTGAAAACAAAATAAAACAAGAAAAAAGAAAATGTGATTGCAAACTCAAGTCATAAGCCAACTGTCTTGGAACAGTAAGATGAGGAGATATTAGGAAAAAAAAAAATCTGTCCTGCCGCAAATCACATTGTCTCATTGTTCTCATGACAATATAGGTTCATCTTAGACCTGACTAAAAAAGCAGCTTCCCTCAGAAAAGTTGCAATTGCCTATATCAGACACATATGCTCCACCAAATCCTAAAAGTTACAGTATTTCACTATCTCCAATTTTTCGCATCTGAACTTGTTTTCCCAATAAGTTGTGGGGAAATTAAGCCTATGATGAATGCCCCCTGCGATGTATGCACATCCATTAGCCTGACAGCTTGCTCAGAGAACAAAAAGAAAATGTATATTGACCTACTTTTTACTGGCAATATATTAATGAAGCCAAACAGCTGTGGTTGTTTATAACATCAGAATATGCAAATAGTTTTTCTTCATGCCTACAAATGTGCTTGATATTTTACATAATGCCCAGAACATGCATTTTTAAGACTTCATATCTGGTTCTCAATGCAAAAATCAGTAATACACACCACATGCTGTCTTAGGTTTCCTGAGCCAGGGAAGCAGGATTGCTTTTTTTGCTTTCTAGATGCATGCAAATACGGCTTTTTTTTCATAAGAATCAACACTGCACTTCTTCACAGATTTGTACATTTGGAGATACAGTCTCTTCTGCACACAGAAATTCATTATGAGGAGGAATCATAGGCATCTGTTGCTGTTGTTCCACAGTGCTCAAACTATGTGTTTCTGAATTATGGCCAAGCATGACAGCTCTTCTAACTTACAACTCTTTGTCCTGCCTTTTCATTCTTGAAATCACAGAGGCATTGAAAAGCCTCTCATTTTTTTAGGATTCACACTTTTTATGCTGTTGTGAATCTTGTCCTAAGCACTGCATAACAGTTCATCAGGATCAGAAAGATCAGATCTTCCTTATCCTTTATCACTATAGTTCAAAGGGAGTACCGAAACATTCAGCCAGCACTGAGCCATGAAACATCAGGTGATGTCTTCTTCATGTTTCAACAAAATCAGGCTTGAAAACAAGGCCTACATCAAGAGCTTCTCCCTGGAAACATAAATCTGTTTTATGGAATACGAGTGTTCAAAGTTCCAGAGGTTACAATTTCATCATCAGAGGGGTGTCCCATTCTAAATAGTAGAAAATTTTATAGAATTAGTGCATTCAATCATCCTAACGACTACTCAAGACCTCAATGTATTTCATGACTGTAGTTATGTGTGACCATAAACCAACATATTTCTATTTATCTATTCAGGCATTTTAGTTATTTTACATAGAGTATTGTTCTGTAAATTGTCCTACTTGCAGCACATCCAAACAATTAGGGAATTTCTGAGCAAGTGGTTTTATTCTACGTTTTTTAAAAAGTAATCAAATGTCTCCAGAACAATCATATATGCCCAAGAACATTTATGTCTCAATTAGGCTTTTTTGTTTAAGCAGTTATTTGTAACTGTTGCACTCTGTCAGACAGATTACAGGGATACTTATAGCTCCTAGCATGATGCAACATTAGTACTTTTGAAAGAAATAATTTTCTTCTCACACCTAAAAACTATTAAAAATGAGAAAGCAAAATTAATCTACTGATACAGCTCCTTTTCCTTAAGAAACCATGTAGTATATTCCACAAACTCTACACAGACTTAAGCTGACAAAATGTCACCATTTGTCCAAGTTTCACCTAGCTGTTTCCTCAGTCTTTCATGAGTTCTGAGTCTGCAATGCTTTGTTCATTCTATGACATTTTTATAAGCGTGCAGTGGATACACTCTTGTTTATATAATGTGATACTATGTAATTTTTTTAAATCCTTTTCAGCTGGCACAACTATACAACATGCACAAAATGAAAAGCAGCAGTCTCTAGGAAATACAGAAGCCTCCAATCAATTTTTATAGCATGAAAATCCCAAGGTTCTTCCAATTTTATCGTTACTGAAGTGGTTCTTAGAGAAACAAATTCAAATGAATGTATTTTAGCCTATTATTCTTAGAGCTATACACAGAATTACCTTTCACACTGTTAAGAAATCTCACATGCATGGATTGCTTTTGATGCCTTCTCCTCTTTAGTTCCAATAGCACAATTTTTTCTTTCCTTCTTTTTTCTTTCTCCAAAAGGAGTCTCAAGAACTCTGTGATTTGTAATTTCTCAATGTTCAGGACAACAGCATTTCTTTTAGATAGATAGTTTTTACAATGACCTCTGTGACTGTGATATAATGGGATCATCATCCTAGGTAATACTTTGTGGAGAATGTGATGGGTGAAGGTATGGAGAATATTTTTTTTTTTTTCCTTACAATAGGGTATAGGTGCAGAGCAACTCCTCACAGAGAGTTTCTATAAAGAACCACAAAAAGCAGAATAATGTACACTACTGAAATTGTTTGAAAATAAGAAAGCATATAGATCAACTGAAAGGCATATTGAAAATGGATGAAGAAATAATGTAAAGGAAAAACAAACTACACCTCTAGTTTTTCTCTTGCAAGTCAGCCTTTTAAATATCCAACTGATTTTAGAAAAGAAGACAAGTCCAGAGGTCTAATAAAATAACTCCACTCTAAATTAAATTATACAGAAATGAACAACAATGAAAATGAAACAGATTTATGCTTGGCTACTTCAATGGATGACCTCTGAACAGTTCATGTTACAGCATTCGCCTCTTCAGTATCTAGCAAGCAATTTCAATTGAGAAGTGCTGTTGTAAGATTTTTTCTCCCACACACCAATTATTATTAAACAGAAACAATTCTGTGGGAGAAAGCATGGGAAAATAAGTCACAATGCACTTATATTTACTTTTAGATGTGGGTGTTTTGGCAATGTATGCATATAACAGCCTACAAAGTCTATTGCTCTGTGACTGAAAAAACTGAGGTTTCTGAAAAGAAGTGAAAAGAGTTTTTATCATTCTCATCACTATTTCAGACATTTTTTCAAACTTTAAACCGTCTAAAACTTCAGTAATTGGCAGCTTTGTTTTACAGACATTGAATAAGTTATTGTGACCTTGCTAAAACAAAAGCCCTATATGTGACACAGCCTCTAAACTGATCTCAAAATCATCTACTACTGGTCACTGGACCTACATTTTCTTTTCTACTAAGCTTAGCTGTCTCTTACCCAAAGGCAATTCAAAGTATCCACATTAGCATGTGGGCAGGGTAATACTTGCTCTTTTGGCCTGGAGGAGTTGGGACAATGCCTCTATGAGGAATGAAAATTCATTCTCTTGCACTGAGACCACTGCCCAGCACAGCTGGTGTCTACACACCTGAGACACTTTACTCATCAAAATACTTTGGTGGCCTCCAGTCTCCTTGCTGGCAGTGCTGGGTGGCCCGTGCCTGTGGGCACACTGATGATTCAGCAGTGTGGGCAATCAGATGCCTTGACCTGTGAGCGTGTTGATATTGATGCTGCCTGTGACACACATCCAAGCAGACAAGCACAGAAGAGCTTGGTGAGCGCTCACCATTAATATAGTTAATGATACATTGTGTTTTGACAGATAATTGATTCTACTTAGGACTGTAGAGTTGCATAATCACTTCAGCAGATAAATTAAATTAGATTTGTTTGACTCAACCTGACATAAGTGACATTGCTAAAAAAGACAGAACAATAAAAAGATAAAGAGGCAACAAAACAAACATAAGCAACTTTGAAGTGCTTATTAATAACCTTGCCATATAGATTTAAACTGAGGAAAACTACTTGTTGTCCTTTTGACAGAGATGAATTATTAACTCTGTATATATGCAGCTCAGCCACTACAAAGGAGAAAGATCACTTGCTGAACAGCAATGGAAAAGATAAATTCTTCCAGCAGTTCTTTTTCTTTCATTTAATATACATTTCCAGACATTCAGCAGATTTAAAAAACTCTTCTGGGCTCTTAGCCTCAGTGCTACCTCAGGACAGAAAGCTCCATAAATCTCATATGTTGGATGATTAGTTCTTTTCCTCAGTTTTAAAATTTACTGCCTTTCAATTTCTGTGATTATTTCCTTGTCCTTATGCAATAAGTGGTAAATAGCAGCCACCATTTATCTTGTCAGTGGAGTCCATTATTGTGTACATGCCTTCTACTTCCCTTATTTTTCAAAATATGATAACTGTTTAGTCCAATCTCTCTTCCCACAAAGCTATCACTGTGTCATTTGCCATTCTAGCACCTTCCATGAAACCAACACTGTGCTGGCCTTTCTTGATCAATTTCTTTTCATCTTTAATTTACAATATGATACAGGAAGTGATTTAAGGCCTAAAGTAACACTTAGGTGAAAGTCCTGTATTAATCTCAAATCTGGCATTTTGTAAGAACAATCGTACATTCCTTCCTAATGATATCCTCTTGTACATTCAACTTATTCAAGATACTTAATATTAGCAGAGGTAATAAAAGCTTGGTACTGTATTAAATCGTTGCCCATCAGGAAGTTAATGTCCCTGCCGCATCAGTCCCTCTCTGGTAAACTAAAGCAAAATGAACAATTTCATTTCCAGATAATTATCTTCTTCCCAGCCATGTTTATTCTATGGCCCTTCAATACAATTACTGCAATTGCATAGTTTTGCCAAAGCAGGATAACAGCAGTTTTAGTCATGACCATAAATGAACACATACTGGGACATCAGATCTAAAACAGCGATGGCTCCTCTTTCATGCCAAGCGTGAGCTCATATTCAGCTTGTGCACTGGACCCTCCCACTGAAATGGACATGCCCATGTTCTTGTATCTCTGTCAAGGAAGAAATTTAATAATGCCTTTTCCAGCCCTAGAGTTTTCATATTTCATTCCTATTCCAAAACTCACAGACCCAGTCATTTACAAGGGCAGGTGCCTGTTTATGCAGTCCAGATGCTAGATTTATTTTTTTCTCCTCAAATGAAGGCAGCTGGGTGCCAGCTAAATATAAGACCCATTTGGCATCTTCATCCAATGACCCTCATCAGGTCCGCTGGAATTTAACCTCAGGTATGCTAGGAGAGCATTTAATGAAAACTGTGTGCTACACCACAAAACTGCACAACACCAACTCAGTGCACTGAGTTGCAGAGGATGCAGATTAAACACCTGAGAGATAATTTAGCACATTATATTAAGATGCTACTCCTACCTGCAGGAATTCTTACTTGATGAGTGTATTCTTCATTCACCATTACATTTCTCCTTCAACTAACCTGGCCTAATATAGAATTAACCAGTTTTGGCTTAAGTCTGAGAGCTTTCCATTGTAAAGTGCCATTTCAGGTAATAATAAGGGAAGGGAACAATGAGCACTTTCAGCAAAGTACTCAAGATACTAATCAAGATGAAACATTTCAAAAAAAGTCAATTTTTTTATTTCTAAAGAAGCTTCTTAAAATTTGTTCCTTAAGAAACACAAAAACCAAAGCTGAAATATTATTTTTTAAATTAATATGAAGCCTGTTTTCAATACTTTAATTCCAAAGATATTTTTAAGATTGCTTACACAGATATACTCATGTGTGAGTGCAGACTCATATGAATATTTCATTTTTATTTGTTGCATTAACAATAAATTTTTGAATATTGAATTTGCAATTCAACACATTTTGAGTACTCATTCAATTTTATTGAAGCTAAGTATTGTATTATACTTTCTCATTTTTTATTACATGGAAATTTCTCACAGTAACTACTGATACACTCATTTACATTGCTGAAGAATACACATGATCACAAAAGAAACCTTTCAAAGGCTGCACATCACTCACAATGACTTTTGTGAATACTTGATAATTCATGTATCTTGTCACCTTTTGTTACATATGAAAACTTAATATTAAAAGGACATTAATTATTTTAGATAACTTCAACAAATATTTGCAAATGCACAAAGAGCTGCTGTTTATTATTAAACTTTGACTTTGACACTACAAAACACATAAAAGGACACATATTCACATAGGCAACTTGAAAGGTGGACAGCTGTTGCACCTCACTAAAGAAAAAGTATGTGAATAAGAGACATATTTATTGTTAGGTTTTAAAATTGCTCAGTAAGTCAGTATTAAGATTCTTCTTATTAAATTTAAAAAATACCACCTAAGGAATATGCACAATGAGTGTTTCAACCACTTTCTCTCTATACACTCATATCTACTGTTATATTTTGAATAGCTATAACTTCTTTTACTCTCTGCAATAAAATCAAAAGCACATTTTCTCTCTAGTACAGTTTTTTCAGTTTCTAATATTATCACTCATAATCAGCTTCAAACAACAAATCAAAACTCAGTAATACTCATGTCCATGTCATTGACTGCCATGAACATACAACTCTTTTTTTGTTGTAGGTTTCGTCAGAAGATTCCTTCATGGTATTGAGCAAGTCGTACTTGTTATTTTAGTGTACAGGAGCCAGTCTGAGAGGAGGAATGGGAACCACTTGTGACTTGCAGAGCTATGGACCACTTACCAAATCTGCACAGTTTCCTCCAGCTAGACTAGTTCTGTGTCTAACTGGCAAACAATTATTCCACAAGAAATGTATTCCATGACAAAAACTGAATACATGTTAGTTAATAGGGCTGCGTTGCTGATATTTAGCTACTGCCCTCCAAATCTTCAAAGTTGACCTTGGACTCCTACAGAAATTCTCATTGGTATAGCTGCTAGCAGTTACCTATCTGCATGCTCTTCCTACATCCATTAGGAATGCTTGAATTGTGTTACAGGAGTTTTAGATCTCTATAGTCTGGACTTTTTCCTTATTCTCTTTTCCCTTCCCTTGTATATAGTCCCCTTTTTATTTTTTTTTTTTCACCCCAGGCGCTACAAAGCATTTGGTGTTTACCTAACTCCACCACAAGCAGTCCTTTGAAATCCATTCTATAATTATGCTAGTTGCATCTTTTTTAAGATCATAGGATTCAGTTAAATGTTTGAAGGCAAACACAGTATGTTAGTGTGCACTCCAGAGCACATCACAAAGAGGCTGTGATTTCCCTGAGGCCTGTACATACTAATGTTATATAATCACAGGTAGCTAAAAGGACAGAAGAGGAATGACACAAAGGTACAAGATCTGAGTATAGGTTGAGAGCAAAAACAATTTTCAAATATGCAGAAATAACTAGAAGAATCTGGGGTAACTATTTCCTGCCCTATAAAGGAGAACAAACAAAATTTCACCTTAATTAATATGGGACATGATATATTAAAAACTAGTTTTTGGAAAGTTAAAATTAGAAATTGCTAGCAAAATCCCACTGGAGTTTCAGAAATTAAATTTGTTCATTGAATTCTGGTTTATTGGTAGAATGTTGGTCTCTAGAACAGGTCTTTCTTCTTGTAAGTGGATGAGAAGACGGGGAAATGAGGCAGCTTAGCTATCTCACACAGCCAGAGCAAGGCTATCGGAAAGACAGCAGTGAAACTTCCTTGCGACTGCCATATCCCGGGTCACAAAACACATTCAGTGAAATTCAGAGCCCAAAACAGGAAAGACAAATCTGAAGGGATTTCACACCTTTTGCCCAACAACTGTGGTGTTCATACAGCTTACGTTACAACTACTCCTGGTTAACTAGAAACACTCATGGCTACTTTTTAAAATAAACCAGATGGCTGCTTTCCATGTACTGCATGCTTCTGAGTTTGCAGAAAAGATTGTGCCTTTTAAAGGCTGTTTCAAACCTATGGGAGAACACCACTTAAAGACATATTTTAAATTACATCCATAAATCCTGTAAAGAGAGCTGCTGAAAGGATATTGTGATTTTGCTGATTTCCCTTTCATTACAATAGGCATTTTCTGCATTAGTTTTACACATTAGGTAGACAGGTTATCATCATCATCATCACTCAGAGTTATTTAGCCTGTTTCCTGTGACTTATTTGAAAGATGTTCAATTCCCAAGAGTAGGATGATTAAATCATGCAAAAGGATGTAAAACATGGTACTCTGAAATATTTCACAGATCCAAATTGAAGCTTTTTGTACGAGTTTGACTTCCTAATACCTGAGCCCCATGCTGCTAAACAACATTTCCTTCTACTGTCTGGCTCTACTGCATTACCTCCACCTGCTCTGCTAATTAGACATAAATCTATTAAACAAACCTATTTTGTTACATATTCTATAATGCTTAAGGGAACAAGATAATCTGTTTAAGATTAATATACATTTTTTTCCTTCCATTTTAGTAATTTTTTCACATGATATAAACATTCGTCTTCCTACAATTTAAAATTGTGTGTCAAAATAAATATTTTTGAAAGCTTCCTTTTAATTTCAAGGTGCAAATTGAAATGCAGGGAAATCAAGACCCTAATTCTCAGCATGATATTCAAATTTATTCCTATTATGTTGCACTGGGCATCCTGACTGCCTGGATTTTACCTTATAATAAACCTCACAGAAGGATGGAGAAATCATGTTTTTTCTATACCTACACTGGAAATCAAAGCCAGCAGATTTTTCCTCACTTTTGTTTCAATATCCCTAACCACAAACTTATTCAAAAGCCCATCTTCACAGTGCTTAGTGCTGACCTAATTAAACAAGGCTACATTTTTTGCTTATTTTGATCTGTTTATCTTATCTCTGAATGTCTCAAATATTTCCAGTGATATCCCCCTTGTGCCTGAACATCAGAAACCTCATTTCCTGTCAGAAAGCACATAAACCCTTTTCCTTTGCTGGTCTGTTATAGGATTTGCCATGGCAGGCTGTGCACAGCTCTGGTAATCAGATGGCTTTGCCTTAACAGAAGAAATAGATAACAGCCCTCTGACCAGCTGCTGCAGTATGTGTATCACCTGTCCCCAAGTCCCATTGGTCCAGAAAACATTAGCAAGTACACAGGTACATATCCTAATTTTGAATTCAATGGATGTATGCCTGTGTGTTTAATGTCCATCTATCAGCCAGATTTTACAGGGCCTGCTTCCAAATTTCATCCCTATTCAGGCACCACTTAAAACCTGGGCTATTTCCCTGCAACACTGAACACAGGTATCAAGAGTGCTTGCACTCTGCTGCACTATATGGCACTCAGAAGACTCAGTGTGGAAGATGATAGCAGAGCTAAAATCAGCATTTTGGCTTTTCCCACAGTGGCAAGATGATTTGAGCTACAATAGCTTTTGAGAGGGTAGTTTATCTGTTTGCTTTTTTCATTTTAAAAATTTATTTATTTTTAAAATCAGGATTCTGATTAATTTCTACCATTTTTTTTTTGTCTGCTTCCAGTATCTAGGAATCAGAGTGATCCCTAGATAGAGCAGAGTGACAGCATTTAGGTCACATGCAAGACACAGCAAGTGTGCTCCTCATGAACCTCTGTTCATGTTCTAGCCTCTGTTAGGGGATCTGTAGATTTTCATGGGACAGGAATACTTTGCTGGTGTTGAAAATCTGGAAGGAATCCAGACAATATATATATATATATATATGAATTTTCAGGCTCTGAATTTTACTATACAGATTAAACACTGGAGTGTATTAACTAGACACCGTACACATCAAGTCTACGGAATTTCAGTGGCATAGATATATATATATGTATTTTACATATGCTACCACAAACCAAGTGTCTAACTTTGTTTGAAACTAAAAAGTATTTTATGCAGCTTAAAGATTAGAAACGGGGGCTTATGAATCACATTCCCCTTTTGTTGTAGATGATAAAATAACCTGACCCTTGTTTTCCTCTCAGTCTTGCATTTTAAACAAGACAGATATAAATCATCTGGTTAAAAGTAAAAGCTAAGTATTATAGAAAGAAGGTTGGGGTTTTTTTTCTTATTTATGGGTTGATAGGAAAACAACTTTGCCAAAACAAGTCAAGGAAACCAAAAAGCACAAATATCACTTGGTCTTCCCACCAACACCAGGAAAATTTTGTCAGGCTAACTAATAGCTACTGGACAATTGACTATAATTTATTGTTGAATTGAATCTGCAATAGTCCAGCTGTCCAGAACATCTTGACAGCTAATGCAGGTAAAACTGTACAACTCCCAGCAGCAGGTGTTTAATAAAAAATCAGATTATCCCTATTCTGCCAGGTTCTGGGATGTCAGACTCTTCAACCTCTGGCCTCAAAGGTATTGCTGCAACAATTTTAATTACTGATGATTTACTGGAGCTCAACTGAAAGAATGCCACTTGGACTCTCGGCTCAATTAAATTAAAAGACAGCCTCACTTACAAAACCAATGTAACGGAGCATTTCTCTTCAGGAGAAAGCAACTCTACAGTTGCAGATCTCCCTCCAAGGGAATTCTTGGAGGCACTTGCCTACAGGGATGACTGACCTGCATAACCCAGGCAGCAAAAATTTTAGGTCACTTTTCTATGTTGAAGACTACCACATCCATTTTTTGTCATTAGTCCTGAAAATGTTGCACTTATTAGCCTTTCAATTTTTGTGGAATTTACTAAGCTATTTCAAAAGCTCAGAATAGAGGTGGATGGGGTATTTGTACAGGTATTTGCAAAATCTGGGACAATCAAACTTATTCCTTATTTTAGCCAAATTGAATAAAAAGTTTTCACCATAAATGGGAAAAAAATAAAATTCCAAAACATTTTAGGTTTTGACTGTTTCGATATTTATAGTAAGTTATTCTGCATATTTTTCGAAAGTGACTTTACCCTGTTAATGTAAACCAGACAAGAAACTCATATCTTCTTAAATCCCTGAGACAGAGTATATTGGGGGATGGGACAGGAAGGAGAGAGAGAGAGAGAAATAACAGGCTGACTGATTGGTTTTTTTGGCTTGCAATTTAAATCACCCAAAACTAGGAGAAATCAATCCCATTCCTCCTTGAAGAAATATCCAATTATTTTTTAAAATGCAACAACTCCAGCAGGACAGTTTCTTAGAAATTCTTAAGTGCATACTCTATAGAAGACTCATTAGTCTCCTAAGTCTCCAAAGTCTCCTAAGTCTCTGAACAAACATTGCGGCAGTTTTGAGCTTATTTCTAAAGCACGAAAAGGTGGATTTTAAATCTGTGTTCTATATCCCACTTGAAAATTGAAATCACTGAACAAAGGACATGAAGGGAACACAATCTCCTTCTCTTCTGTGAAAGACATCTGGGCTCAAAAGAATGGTTCAGATGAACTAAAAATAACAGCAATCTGTCATATAGCACTGTTTGGGAGTCTTTGCTGTTTAGTGGGTATGCTAGAACTGATTTTAACTTTTCTGTATGTCCACACAAGGCTTGAGATTCCAGGTAAAATGTTTCTATTGAAGTATTCCAAAAGAACTAGTATGTGGGGGATATTGATATCCTGTATACCTGTTTCTTCTCTTAATGAAGGAATCGGTACAGATGGCAAAAGTGGGGGGAAACAAAGTGCTGTATTCTTGTTGATACATTAATGCTGCAAAGTGGTCTTATGGGAAAAAAAAAAAAGTAATTAGTGCAAAAAAATATGATTTAGAGTTGTTTTATTAATGATACTAACTTCTATGACATTAGACACCTAGAATTTTCTAAAGGCCAAGAAAGGTAAATGTCAGCATGGACTAATTTTAGCATGCTGTGGTCCCCTGTTACACTTATTTAATGCATGGGATAAAAATGAATAGAATAGAAGATGTTGGGATGCCCAGTATTTTCCCACATGCAATTAAATAATCTTTGTGAAAGCTATTATAATAAAGGACATTGATAATTTATATAAGTGTGGATTTAATTAGATTTCAGCATCTTTTAATAAAGTCTAGCAACTAGGAGGATGGGGTAAAAGCTAGATCCGTTTAACCGAAAGCTAATTCCCTGTGAAGCACAGAATTTTGGGAACACTCCACAATTACTACACAAACTTAATTAAGCTCCTACCAGAAGTGGTCTCTCTAGCTTGATACTCCATTTTGAAAATATGACATGCTGTATTCTTTAAAGAATTACAGGAAATCAGATAAAATTATCAACAAAGAAGCATTTAGACAAGGCTGCATTTTGACAGTATTAAAGATCCAGAAAATACATGAGATAAATAAATAAACAAATTAATAAAATCTTATTTATTCAATGTATTAATGAAATTTTCCTGCTCAACCTTAGTGCACTTTAGATCTTCTCAGTGGTACTATAAGGAATAGAATAGAATAGAATAGAATAGAATAGAATAGATTTTTTTCCCTTTAGAATAGAATTATTAACCCCATCTCCAGGAAATGTATTTATGGTTTGACCATCCTCTGGGTCAGCACTGCTGACTCCTTTTGAGTTTCCTGTCAACCAGAATCCCCAGACCCTTTTTGCAGGGCTGCTCTCCAGCCACTCTTCTCCCAACTTAAATTTGTGTCCAGCATTGCTTCATCCCAGATACAGAATCTGGCATTTGATTATCCTCAATTTCATGGCACTGCTGATTTGGGAAAATCTATCCAGAAATTTACTTCAATCTATCCAGATCCATCTGCAAGATGTATTTTTTTCTTTTATTAGAGGGTTAGCTACAGAACGTGCACAGGCATAATCTTAATAATTTAAGCTAGAATTCTGAAACCAATATTTTGTGATAAAATCTATTATTCAAAAATCTAGCAATAAATATTAATATCAAATATTAAACATCCTTTGTTATCTACCTTGTTCAAATAAGAACTTCAGACACATACATTGCATATGCAGCTGCCAGTTAGCAGAAAAAGATTGATTTAGAGGAAGATACATTCTTCCTCTAGAACATTATAACTTATACACCCCTTGGAAGGTCTTAGTTGCTGAAAAATCACTGTAGTCTAGCTGCTGTCATGTTCTTTTACTGGGAAATAAGGGAGTTAAATGATCACACAAGACTGCAGAAAAAGAGTTCCAGCCAACTCCTAAGCCCTTTTAATAGCACAGCACCTTTGGAAGGGAAAAAACCCACCTCCACATCGTAAACACATTTTAGGTGTAAATAATAAACTAGGCCAATAACATGACTAAAAAACAATTACAAAAAGCTCTTTCATTTGCATCTGAACATCAAAAATTAGTCATTCAATTTACCTCAAAATATTTAGGTCAAATTCTGGGAGGAATTACTATGAGCAATTTCTGTGGAGAAGGAAACACGTTGTTTTAATTAGACCAAAATTTAACCTGTTTTCTAAGTAGTGTGGGAACCTTTCTGATACAAAACTTTAAATAAATTCATCTTGAGTTGTACAGTAAATAAAAAGAAAATGGTTTTGGAAAAGATGCGATTTAAATTCAGTGAGGAAAGTGTTATAATTTTTTGGTGACAATTTTTTGAAACTTATGAAGACCAAACAAAATGAGAACATTTAAAATATTTAATTCAAGAAAATTATCACTGTTTGAAGAGCAGTGCAAGCAGGTATAAAAATAATGTGCATTGAAGTTGATTCTAATCCATGAAGATAGCTAAACCTAGCTGGTGATGACTACTGCTTTTGGAGACATTAACATTATTCAGTCATTTGAAAATACTTTAACACAATTTACAGTTAATATCAGGCAATCTACTGTCTCATTTAAGTTGTCGTATC
The DNA here is from genome assembly GCF_017590055.1 of Onychostruthus taczanowskii. Taxonomy (NCBI): domain Eukaryota; kingdom Metazoa; phylum Chordata; class Aves; order Passeriformes; family Passeridae; genus Onychostruthus; species Onychostruthus taczanowskii. The sequence continues at coordinate 1,559,951 of NW_024506773.1, read as the reverse complement.
TAAAAGTACTGGAATAGGCATTTAGTTTACAAAATGACTGTAATTTCTGCCACTTTTCTCCTCAAAATCTTTAGAATCCCATATCCTTCTACATGTTTCCAAGGTAATGACGAGAGAAGTTTTACTCTTTGTCAGGACAGGAATCCTCACCCACCACAATTTATTTTTTACAAATCTTCTTTAAAAATGGACAGTAATGATATTAATAAGAAGTATTTTGCAATGAATGCTGCTTCTGAAATGATCTCTGTGGAGATAATTATGGGATCTAGCTAACAGTTATGTTTAACAAATATCTTTTCATAACAGAAAAGATTCTCTTTTAGGTGCACCAAACCTAGCTTACACAAAATGATCCAGAAAAAAAAATCAAAATATAAGTAAAATTTATCCTCTATTAGGAACCTTGTGTTGTTGTGCATGGCTGATATTCACATTCCCACAAATGCCCAGATTGGTACTTTTATATATGTTTACAGGCATTCCCAGATATTGTCATGTCACAATCACACTTGGCACCTGCACTTTAGAAAGATACCAAGTGCTTTATAGGCTCATTATCACTGACAGGAGAAATGCTTCTCATTTGGAATTATGTCTCTATAAAAAGCAACCTAAACAAAAAACACAAAGTTATCATCAGTCTTTCTAATTCTTGATTAAACATTTCTGTGAGCTAACAAAGTGAATGCAGATGGAAAAGTTTCAACTTAATGAGTCAGATGCATGAAGGCTTTCTTTCAAATTTCTTGCTTCTGGCAATTGTCTGATGCATTCATTCTTTTCACAGTAAGGAGAAAAAAGAACTGAAAAAGGCGTCATACTATCCAACTGCTAAACAGATTCACTTAGAAGAAAAAACTAGTTGTTAAATTTTAACTACACAGATATGAAAAATTAAGTTGACATAGCTACTAAATCTTTTGCCATGGGAGTGAGCTTGTTGTTTAATCTTCATAGGCTTTTGAGACAATTTTTAACAGTCTTGTAAAAAAAAAAAAAAAGGATTTAATATTATTGCCGCAATTAGTATCCATTTCTTATGTTTCATAACTCTGGTGGTGCATCCCCCGCCACTCCCTCAGCCACACTGTGAGATGAGAAATTCTCGTTAGGCCTCAGCTTTAATGAGCAGCACCTGGGCTAAGCTCTTTTTGAGCTTATCAGAAACACTGTCTGTTTCCAGGAACTAGTGTTGTCTACCAAGCTCCTGTTTTTTAGTGAACAGCCTTGGAAACTTATTTTTCTTGTCTGAATAACAACCCAAGTGGAATAGCATTTTTGTTATCAAACCTTCAGATACAGTTACTGCCCTGAATTGTGGGCAGTATGAAAAATTATTATGATTAAAGTCCACTCTCTTGAAACCCTGAAAACAGTGGTCCAAAGTGAGACCCTCTGGGCTTTCCTGGACCTCACCAGGCTGTGAGCAGCAGCCTCACTCCAAGTGGGACACCTCTCACAGCCAGGGAAGTATCGAGTTTGCTGCACTGAGGACTGGTGAATGACAACAACAGGCTCTGGGCTGGCACCCCACTCCTCGAGGCTCAAACCATTGAGAAGATGCAAAGGCCTCTGATGTGAATATTTCACTGAATTTAAGGGGAATTTTTCACAGGTGCACCTTTACATACTCCTTCAGGTCTGTGTGCAGAAGTGTTGTGAATGTGCGATAGGAAATGTGATATGGATGTTGCTCTCCTGGATTCTAAATACTTTAAATTTGTAAGTAAGCTAGACTGGTGAGTGAGTTACTGTTGTGCTGTAGTAAATTCTATGAATCCTTTGTTAAAATGTTTAACTTCAGCTATCAGTTAAGTGCTGTTAAATCTTTAGGCCTAACCTGTCAGTCAAGTCTGGCACTCAGTTTAGCAAGGGGGTCCACTGCGAACCATGTAACTCAACAGGAGGGTCTTCCTTATTCCTTTTTATCTTTACCCTTTCCTACACTTTCCTTTCCCTCCCTGACTCCCAGACTCTAAATAGGTAATTTCTGAGTTGATTTTGGTTTGCTTTTTTTTTTTTTTTTTCTCTGTGTGCTTTAACCACTTAATAAGTAGTAGAGGGAGCCTTGCCAACAAACTGAGTTGTGTTTTTGATTTTATATTGAACCTGCTTTTGCCAATATCTTTGCTGGTGTTTCTTAAAATGACCTCAAAAAATTCATTTGTGAAAGTTACACCTTTAGATTTAATTTCCCTTTAAATATGAATTGCTTAGCAGCTGTAATTTGACAAAACTCAACTACACTTATTTGATTACAACCGATTAAAAAACATTGACTACCAGAATTTTGATGTATTTTCTTTTATTTTATCATAAACATAGGAATTCAAGGACTAATACTCAGAATTGCATTTTTCTGGACTTTCTACTGAAAAAAAGGAAAAAAAATAGTTACTGCATGACATAAAACACATAAGAGACATGTGAAAAATCACCTTCAAGATAACCATTCATCTTGCCTCATGTAAACTACATGAATTTAATTTGTTATCGTAATGAACTCTGCATTATGAGTTTAAATTTTATAAGGTGGTGTTCCTCCATTAAACTCACCAGGAAAGAAGGCAGTAACAAAAATTTTGTCCTCAGGTAAGTCTAAAATATCAACTTAGCTAAAATTACACTGACAAAGTGATTCAAAATCACCATGGAATTTCTAGCATATCTTTCATTTTTATTAAAGACAAACAAATAAAATAAACCACAACAAAGTACAGAATTTAACTTAGTTAATTGAGGGGGAAGGTATCAGTCCTAAAGTCCTAAACTGACAATATTTACTGAATTGTTTTTAAACTGGAGATCGTTCATAAGTAAAGGCAACTTCTTGAGTGTGCTGCTGCCTTAATCTCCTCTGACTCCAGACTTGACTTGTCTGATGCCTGGAAAACCTGGTTCTTAGACAAACTGTCTCCTGCATGATCACCTTGCCACCATATCATAAACCCACATCAGCTCAGAGGAAATCAGGTGTTACACTGAATGACAACCCTGAATTTTTTTCTACACAAATTTATCTTTATCTTTATCTGAATAATAATTGACCAAAAATATTCATGAAGCCATTGGATGAACAAAGCGTACAGAAAGAGCAGATGGTTCAAGTGATGAGGAAGCCTTATTCTTTGTCCACTCATTGATGAAAGGTCTTATTAAAAAGACTCCACTGTGTCACCTTTCTCTGGGAGAAAAAACTAAACCCATAAATATTCAGAGAATATCATGTGAATTTATATTCTCCCAATAATATTGCTCACAGTGTGACCAGCTGAAAATCTGTTTTCTTAGCAATGGAAATTGCTTGATTCCCCATCTAATAGAGCAAGCGTGCTCTAGAAGATACATGAGCTAAGTGGAGGAACCTACTTTGGGGGAAGAAAAGAATGGCACTTGATTCAAGAGCCCTCTCTGTTTAACAGACTGTCTGTGCACAGTCTCTCCTGTAGTTTAATACCCAAAGCAGTACCAATTAAGGATTATAGACTTTTCTCAGCTTAATCCAGTTTCAGTTAAAAACACACAGCTATGATCTATGCTTCTTTTTTGATGTGCATTCATATTGACAAACCAGCTTGCTTCAGAAAAAAGTTAGAATTATCCAGGTTATACAATAGGTTTTAAGTCACTAATGTAACTTTCCATTACCACTTCCACCTTTAGCTTGTATTAAATTGTATTAAATACAATTTGGCAAATTTGTATTTAGAGATTTGCATTCCAAGGCCATTAACTTTCGTAAAGCTGAAGGTTCCCAGCATATTAATGGGAAGATAGTTAAAATAAAATGTTATCCAGTTTCATGTATCTTCTGAAATATTTTAAATCAACATAAAAAGTCTCAGGTATGTCTATTAATAATTGATTAGATCTTTTTCAACAGTTTGCTTTAGTTATCTTATAACACTGCTTTATTCCTGGTACAAAGTTAAAAGGGAGACAGTGAACTTCATTCATGGCAGAGTATATACATTTCCAAAAATTCTCTGGAAATTTTCCAGTATCACAAAGCATTGTTTTGTAGGATATATAATGGGAATAGTTGGCTTTTTTATCTAAATTTATCCACTACCAGACTTGGGAAACAAGCAAGTCTGCCTGGTTGTATTGGCAGCAAATAAAATGGACAAGTAGTACCAAGGAGAGGAAATGCTTGTAAAATTTTTTTGAGATTTTACAGGAGGATATACATGGAACAGATAGTTCCTCTTTGGGTAATTTCAGGTAATGTTAGGTAATTAGGTAATACTACCTATAATTTTTTTAGAAAAAAATATGGGTAATGAGAAGATTGATCACAACAGCCTTTTTCAGAGCTAAGGAAATGGGCATTCACCTCTGGGAAAGAGACCAGTAAATGGCTCATCCATTCATATTAAAACAGACATGAGAAATGTAGCTTGTCGGGGTTTATGCAAGCATAAAAGCTGACCTTCTAAAAGCAAAGCCTGCTTACAGCCTTGTCATTAGTGAGCAAGGAATAGAGTGAGTAGGCTATATATTACATGGGTTCCAAGTGACCCACACACACAAGGAGCCTTTTGTTTATTTAAATTTTTTGGTTACCTTGTAGGTAACATAATTGCAAAGATGTTCTTAAGGAAAAAAATTACAGCCCCTGAAGAGGGCATAAATAATTCTCTAAATTTCCATAGCGACATAAAATAATTCTCATTAGTACAGCTCTGAAAAATATATACATACACACTCACTTTCCCTGTGCAGTATTACTGTAATTATTTTGCTTACAAGATAAACATATGTAAAAGAATGTATGTGAGCTCTTCATACTTTATAACATTGGACATTTTCATTGTGCATACAAAAAAAGTAATACACTCAAATAAATAGGTGGTCCAGGAGATTTTTAAAAGGGTGTAGAGATTTCTACCACTAACTTACCATCAAATTCACCATTAAATTCAGATGACAAATCATTACCAATTGACAGCTGCTGGTTTGTCCAACATTAAATCACTTAATCCTGTTTTCTAATGGGCAAATGTTGTCAGGACAAAGACCACTAAAATTGGTACTAAATGTTATCCTTTTGCAATCTTAGCAAGAAAGAAATTAAGAAAAGAAATAGTCCTTTCATTCTCATTGCTGCCAAATAGAAAACAGAAATAAAATAGTTTTTAAAGTGAAATGGAGAAATAGAAATTCCTATGGACTGAACTGTAGATATATATCATTATCATATCATATAGGATATGTCATTTGTATCTTCAAGAGTATTAAACACCTTCTGTCATAGGCAATTAAATAATATGAGGTGCTTAAAACCTGGCATACTGTATTCCAATTTATTACATCCATAGTATTTGTGGTGTATTGTATCTGCTGTATAGATTTCCCTCAGCTCCCTACATCATTTCTAGAAATAGAACTCATGGCAGCAAATACACCAGATATTAGAAGAATAAATTTTGCAGTTGGCAAGTTAAGAATTTATTTGATTATTTTCTGGACACTGGCAGCTTCAGTTAGAAGGTATGTGGTCAAGCAACATTGTTCCTATTAGCAGAGTTGTTCATTCTCTGACACACTTTTCATCATTATAGCTTCAACCTCAGTGACAAATATTTGATTTGTCCACATATATGATGCTCTTTCTGTACCAGAAGTGCTGTGTTAAGGATTTATGCAAAACACTATAAATTATTTATTAAATTGAATGCTCTGTATTAGCAACCAAAAGCAAAGCTGTGCTTTTATGTTCTGTGTGGCTATTCTTACATGGCTTGAGAGTTGTTGCAATGAATTTGCTATCTCTGTATGCCATCCAAGAGCAAGAGGCTGATTCATTGCTATCCTGGATGAAAAAAGGCTACAGAGAAGATAAACAACCCTAAAACAAAGGCATGTTGCACTAACAGCAAAAGTACTTAAAAAAAATTGGAGAAAAACAAGCAAACAAACAAAACCTCATCGCTTAAGGTATACAGTATTTTGATGATGTTATAGCTTGCTTATATTTATGCCTTGTAACTCCACCACAGAATATTTGCACAAACATAACATCTTGAATAAGTACATTTTCAGATAAACCTCTGAATTACAAAGTAAGAAGAAGTAAGATTTTTTATTCCACACTTTTTCAGATAAGAGGTGTGTATGTAAACCATCTGATATATGGTATTTTTGTAATCAATTGCCTCTATAGTCATTGTGCTTGAACTACTACATATCTTTCCAATTCAAACACCTCTGGATTTATATATCCTTTCTCTTATTTAATATATATGCAGTCATTCAAGTAAATAAGATGCTAATAGTATTATTTACAAAGAAATTCTTATGACTGTATATTCAAATGCTGTTCATAAGGCAAACTTCATATGAAAACAGAATCCAGAATATCAGCCTCAACCTCTGGTTCCATAGGCTCTAATGCACCATTTAACTGTGTTTTTCACTGTTACATGTAATACAAGGCTCTTCAAATGGCTTACAAAGATCTGTAAAAATTGTTTCCCACTCTTTAGCATTTGCAGGTGTTACACAGTAGCTAACCTTTGCTTGCATTTTTATTAATGGTATCAAATCACAAAAGCAGCAAACAGCTCACTGCCCATATTTAGGTTAAGATTTTGCCCTGTCTTTTTGTAATCCTTATCTCTTTCCTGTCTGATTTAGCCAATTGTCTGACTTTTTCATTTCACATCTCCAAATGCTGCAAGGACAACAAAGTCAAGTGGGCTGGATTATGCTATGCCTATAGAAATGATTAGGATAGAGGATATGAATTGGTTATGCAGGTTTCACAAACCCTGCTCACAAAAAACAATAATGTGCTTCTCACTGATAACTTTGAAAGCTCCTCATATCTGAAAAAACTCTTCTTAATTCTTCAATGACTTGAAAATTGAAATATTTGCATGGAAATCACAGTCACTTGTCCTTGTGACTGGGATTTTGATAAGGCAAAATCTAATGTTTCTTGAACTCAAGCGTTAGCAAAGAAGTTAATTAATTTTCTAATTCAGCCAAAAAATGGAATACAGTATCATTTGTACCACCTCAGGGTCTTTGTGCCAAGCAGGGAAATAATTTATAAAATTAGGGGGAAAATGTATATTTATATGTTCATAAATATGTTCATATATATAAATGTGCAGAATGCCACATATTACAAGAAACATATTCAACACAAAAATGTCACTTCTTTAAAAATAAGGAAAAAGCACATCCCTTTTTCATGTATTTGTATTTCTAAAGAATTAAATCTTTCATCCATCAGTTTCTTACAATGGATATTTTAGGAAAAATACATGTCCCATTTTATTTCACAAGTTATAGGAGAAAGAGGAGAATTAATTTTCACCAAATTATTTTTTAGAAGTTATGTAACACTGAATGCAGGAGACTGCTGATAGCATCTACATGAGATATTAACTAGATTAATTTATTAGAATTGCATAAGAGATTTGGGCTAAAATACACAGAAAGTCAGTTGCAAAACAGAAATTTAGAAATAAAAAATTCAATTAAATTTGGTCTCAAAGATTGCTTTACAACATTGCAAGTTAAAGTTAATATTCAGATTTCCTCTCCAATTAGGAAGAAATAAGGTTGCTTAGAGGAAGAAAAATCCTTGATACTTTAATCATGCTATTTCAGGTCAAGGCAGAAGAGCATGCACATAAGTCTTTAAAAACTATACTCACTTAGAACCTGGCTGTGTATTTCATAAATTTGCTGTGTACAAGGTGGCCAAAAACTCTCCATATGGTGCTTGCATGATCAAGCTTCACTATAGTGCATTATCCAAGTTTCTTTTGCTAAGTGTGCTTCACTACTTAGGTAAGCTTGTAAAGGAGAAATCATGTCCTCTTAATAAAAAAAATTAACAAGTAGTCACACGTTCCTCTGCTTATCCAGAGAGATTTTGCTATATATGACTAAAGCTTGGAGAAAAATGGCTCCAGACAAGCTGGGAGAGACATTTCTTCAGAATAAAACAAAATTAAACAAAACAAAACAAAATTAAACAAAGCCCATTCACCAGGAGAGGGCAGTGAAGACTGGAAGAGTTTTGGCCACTGTCCAAGTTAAGACCACCTTATGCCTTTTTTCCTTTCTGCAATATTTTTTTTTTTTTTTTAAGCTAGGACCAATTTAGCAATGTGTTTGCATCTGATCTTATGTTCTAAGCCATGCCTGTACAATAAACACCGTGCAAACAGACAACCATATTGCCTTCCTTCATGCAACAAGAAAGATGATGTACACATTAAAGTACACTTGCACAAGAAAATTATTGTAGGAAAACCCCCACCCAGCCCAGACTAGCAAAAATAAACTCTATTTTCTCCTTCATTCCTAAGGAGTTTTCTTCTGTAATAAAAATTTTCAACTTTATTACATGCGAAAAAAATTTAAATTATAAAAAGCACAAAATCATAGAATCATAGAATCATAGAATCATAGAATCATAGAATCATAGACTGGTTTGGGTTGGGAGGGACCTTAAAGATCATCGAGTTCCAGCCCCTTGCAAGAGGCAAGAACACTTCCCAGCACACCAACTTGCTCAGAGCCCTGTCCAGCCTGGCCTTGAACATTGCCATGGTTGAGGCATCCACAGCTTCTCTGGGCAACCTGTTCTTGTGCTTTAACACCCACTTAGTAAAGAATTCCTAATATCCAATCTAAATTTTTCTCCTTCGATTTAGGTTGGCATATGTTTTAAGTTTAAAGTTTTAGTTTAAAATGTAGTTTAAAATTTATTTTTAATTTAAAATTTATTTTTAGTTTAAAATTTATTTTAGGCATTGGCTTATTATTTCTTACTGCTTTATCTCAATTTTTTTTTTAATGTTAGCAGCCTGTTTGGGGGAAATCAGGAAATGAAGACAAGAAAATGTGCATATGCTCCCTTTTTGGAATAAACTGGGTGAGACATTGTGATCATTGTGTTAATATTTAAATTAGTCTAATGGATAACCTTAAGTAATAACTTCTTTCCCTGGTAGTGAACAAGGTTTAGAATCTGAGATCCAGATTACTAAATCCAGTGAAGGATTTAGTACAGATGTACACTGCCACAGGCAGGCACAATACTCATTGCAAAGATTGATTTCATGCAAATTACACTGCAGTCGTAATATCTGGTGCTCTGTAGATATGAAAAGATTTTCTCCTACTCCTGCCCTCCCTTTCCACTTGTTTGTAAAAGTTCCCTTCAACACTCTGTAAAAGGAGGCTCTTTGCTAAGTCTTACAAAGGCTTTTTGAACTTAAATGTAAATAGGTACTTCAAGGATCTCAGAAATACTACCATACTCCCAAAAGACTCTTGAAGAAATAAATTTTTAGTCCTAGAGTGCAAGATGTATTTAGGGCCTTTTAACTGAAGTATAATTTTCTTGGGGGAGATATATCATGAAGAAATTACTCATGCTTCCTATCTTGAATAGTTTAACTCAAAACTGGAAAATATGGGCTGTGGGACACATTAACATTTTCCACAGGCCCCATACTGTCCCAGGGGATTCCTCACTGGACTGCTACTTGAGAGCAGCTAGAGCTCATCTGGACAGGTTTTTCTGAACCACCAAGAGACACAATATGGAGTCAAAGCTTTCCCTCCATCCACACTGGAATGGTGTCACATTCATTAGCACACAGAAATACCTTCTTCCTTCTGAACTCTCCAGTAATCACTTCTTGGAAAGTTAAAACATGACAAGTTTTAGATTGCGAATATTTCTTCCAAAGAGGGATATTCTTACCTTTTCTCTGTGAAATGTCATGCTTCTCCCTTACTTTTGTCTAGGCAAATAAAAACCATATGCTGAAGAATTAATTATGATGGAATTAAAGGGAACAGATACTTGAGACATGAAGAGTGAATGGTAGACATCTGTAGAATAGTTTCTTTCTTAAGTTTTGTTCCCAAATGTTGGAAAAAAAAGTAAAAGTTTTATTTTGTTTCCTTTTTCTTAAGGTAACATTCTGATTACTCTTTTGAAATAATTTCTACTAAGAGACAACTGAAATATCCTCATTACTGCAAACATAATTTCCAATTGCAGATATTTTTTTGAGGACTACAATAAAATGCTTCAATATGAGCATCACTTTTTCTAAATTTCTTCCATTATATATTTAGATTCCAAAAAAGACCTAAATTACTTGACACTACTGCAACAAATTCAGTATCTTTCTCAGGAAGCAGAGATACCAAAGCTCAGGTCCTTGTCCAGTTCATGCTTGAGAAATATATTCTAAGAAAAATATCTCCCATCCTTACTTCCCCAATACATTATTTTTAACTGACTAATGTCTTGTACTCCCGAGCCTTCTGGCTATTATTGAATAATATATGATTTCATCTAAGGCATGGCCATGTACATTTTTCTTTGTTTGTCTGAAATGAAGGCAAATTGCTGAAGAGTTGACCAAGGGACTGTCTGAACAGTAATAGGCAGCAACTTCATTTGTGCTTGTTTACCTCACCTCTAAATTAGCTAGCATTAGAGAAATTGTATCTGTGCCTGTCAATTAAATATTTGACTCTGATGTTAGCAGTCCCTTCTAGGTCCAGTATAATGGGAAATGTTGCATGCTTTTCAGGCCTATGGCATGCCCACAGTATACTAAGGTTGCATTCAGGACTTCTACATACAGGGGACAGTACAGGCCTTGCAGACTAAACCAGAAAAAACTTCTCAAGGCAGAACAAACACTCAAAAGAAAACCAATTATTTAACAGACACGATTTCTAGACCAAGTTAAAAATATTGACTGAAATTCAACTGTTACCTTGGCATAGCAAAATCCAGGATTTACCTCCTGGCAACCAGACTGCAGCCTCCAGCTGAGCTGAACGTGAGCACAGGAACAGCACTGGGGAAACAGCTTCCCCCAGCTGAGATTTTAAATACCTTGGGTAATTTTAGTCAAAGAAAATACCTTGAAGCATCTCCGTGGTGTATTTCAAAGCTATCACTACAGGCTTTATAGGTATCTTTACATTTGAAATAGGGAATACCTGTCTAAAGTTTCCCCAGAAATAAAATGAATGTTAAATGTTTGAACTGCCCATTGTTCCAAATAAGAGGCTGCTAAAGCTGCTATAGCATCAGCAATTGTCTTCATTGGTGCAAGATGTGCAAACAGCAATACTCTGGAGCAGAAAGAGCTTTCTATTTGTCTTCAAGGGCTCCTAATTCAGAGGGTACAACAAGAAAATAAGTAAGATTAAGATGACATCATATCGTAATTTACAAAATCTTATAATTAAAGCATATTGCAATAGAAGCAAGCTTGTCAAAGGAAGAAAAATATAATTGAAATATTTCTGAACCCATCATTTTAGATAAGCAGCATATTAACAATAAAGGTCTCCCTCCTGAAGAAAAATGCCTCACAAAAGCACATGAAATATTCATAATGCTGCCTTGAAACATGGTATTTACATGAAGAGTTGCAGAGTATAAATACTGCATTAATGAACCTAGGTAGTGCTACTTACTCTGGAAATACCACAGTTGCAAATTGAAGAAAAATAAAGCTGCACATAAGTATGCTACCAAAATGCTAACATACATCTCTGTGGAGGAAAATATAACAGGAAAGAGCTTTTCATTTGCATATGGAAGCTTTTAAATAATTTTTGGCTCTGTATTTTGGCTTTTTAAACATATCACTTACTAAATGGCTGTCTAGGTTTGGGTAAGCATTTGAGCAATAAGCAATGTTAAGCTTCATTGTTCTACAGTTTATCTTAATGCATTATTACTAAGAGTATGCCAATTAAATGTTCTTACTTGTCTTTTCTGTGCTTGCAGTTAAAGGATATAATTGCCAATTCATCTGTGCTTGTATTTGACGTTTAAAGCCACAGCAACTCTAGCTGTGGCATCCATAAAAATTGGAAGAGTTGCCTATACATCTCTTACCCTTCATTTATGTATTATAGGCTACTTCTTTTCCATCCATAACCCAAAGCTATGCTTCTTTCAACTTTTATGAAAATTTTCCTGCTTCAGTCTAAAGGGCAGGTTTAGTGCACGAATTAGTTAATATGTAGTTTATCATTCATTTTCTTCTTTGTTTTTTATACTGAGTTTCTCAACAGTCAGAAAACCATCCAGATGTCAGAATTATCTGAAAGCTAGGTTTACCTAAATAAGTATATCTGAAATTTTCCACCCCTGTAAATAAATTATTCTGCCACTTCCCTGCTCAACCCAGGCAATTAAAGACCCCTGGTTTGTGTACTTCAAAACCTAGTTAGCTATTCACTGGGAATTTATAGAATTAAAATATCAGTTTCGTGTTGTTACTTCAGTTACTGCAAATGCAGTAAGAATGACTGTTTTTCATTAATTAGTCTCTTTCTTTAAAGAGAATTTACTTGATTGTGATGTAACATACCTAGCCAATGTGACAGCTCATCTACATTCATGTCATCCCCAATTAAACTCCAAAAATATTGTTATGCCAATGATTTAAGTGGATTTGTGCCGTAATTCACTACACAACCATGCAAGATTTGACTGCTGCAGCCTGCAGGATTTCATCCAAATTGGTGAGGCAATGCTGAGTGAGAAAACTTTGTTGGTACCCTGTACTGAGGAGAGCCATCTTTACTGCAAAATATGTACTAAAGCTGTGAGAAATTGTTCCTTCTTTTGCCAGTCTCCTGCTGAAGTAGGAATAATTCTTAGTTCTCTCTCTCTCTCTAAAAATGTCTCCCAGTGGCTGCCTTTATTGTAGCCTCTGCCCTCAAGCCCAGAGCTGCGTGTATGCGCTGTTCCCTCCTCCTGCTCTGTCCAACTGCCTGCAGAATTTGGCTAACAAATGGACACTCCATCTCTAAAACATAAGGCAGTTATTTATCCATAGACTAGGGAATAAAAAAAGGTCCTTAATCTTGTCCTGACTTTGCTTCATGGTTTGAACTTAGTCTTACATCAGAAGATCCAGACTCGCCTGCCAGTTTGGACTTTTGGCTGAAGCTGACTGCCATTACTTGCTCTCCTTGTGGGACTACCCCTTAACCTTGGATCACTGTCCTTGCTTTCCTCGGTGTCACAGTTGGCTCCCAGTTTTCCTTCTGTTATGGATCAGAGCCCACCAATGCTGCTCCTGGATACTGTCAAGGCTCATACCCCTAGCACATGGTCAAAAGACAGAGCATTCACATAGAGGTCCAAGGAAAATTAGAAAGTATCCTGAGCAGGATATTTCTAGGGGTAGGAAAGTCACCATAGCTTCTCTCCTTCAAAGCATGAGCCCTTATTAAACAGTCACAATGATCTGCTAACAGCTTCACAGTAATTCTAGGAAATAGAAGGAAAGGATCAGGAACAGTAGGAGCTCCCCAATTAGCAGAGGGGTCCAGGTGGGAAGCGGGAGAACATTGTGGAGCAGCTGTTTTGGAAGTGGAACAGCTGATTGTGCACTCTTAGATTGACACAACCATTACTCTTAACAAGACCTATAACTTAGACTCTGTGCAGAATTAAGAAGCTTATGTGATTATTTTGCTCTTTGAAAAATTCATGATTAGCCATAGACATAACCCCTTCACCACCTCCCTCCCCTAGTTATTTCTGTTACTTAAAAAAAGTGTATGGTACGTTTGAAAAATGCTGTTTCTAAATGATCTTACAGTATTATGCTTTAAATCGTTTATAGAATAAAACTATTAATACACAGAAATCTTGCTGCATTAAAAGATGATCTTTTCATCTAATACACAGGGAATTAATCTAACCAGCTAGCATGATAAAAATTCTACCCACAAGAGTCCTTCAGCTATACTGCTGGTTTCTGTGATGAGTAGCCATGGTGAACAGAACTAAATATAAATGGAGAACAGTGGAAAAAAGAAAGAAACCTCTGGCTGAACACTGTCCCTGCCTTTTTCAAGAAGACTGAAATGTCTTTTTTCTGTAGGTATTTAATATTGCAGCTTGCTCTTGCTGCTACTAAGGAGTACAGAAAGAAATAATTCTAGACATGCTAACTTACTGATACAAATGCAAACCTAGTCTAATAAGGTATTAGAATAATATAAACATAAATAATAGCTTCTGTGTAGCCCATAACAATGGTAGGTAATTTCATTTTAATTAAATGTCAGTGTGAAAACTCTCTCTGAATTTATCATAATAACTATTCTGACCATAAGGGAAAAAAAAAAAAAGAGAAGAAAATGGTTGAACAGTTATTTTAATATTCTATTGTCATGCAAGATATCAAACCTGCTGGCTTTCTGATTAGCACTGACTTCTTTTGACATTAAAAAACAAGGTCAACTCTTCTCACAGAAGAGAGTGTTATGACTATTGTGTAACACAGAGCATATAAAACACATCTGAGCCACTGCTTGCCAGAGTACTTCAGTTCCTCTTAGTTCTCCTACAGAAAGAGCTGGAAATATAGACTAGGAGATCATCAGTACCCTAAAAGGAACTGAGCCCATGCCTTCTCACTAGGTTTTTAGCAGCCTTGTTTACATTTTCATTAAAAGGATGAGAGAGAAAAACCCAGCTGCACTCAGATGGGAAAGTCAATGAGGATGAAAATGTCTCAATACAAGTTTGTGAAAAGAAAAAAGCCTGAATTAACCAGGCAAACCATCTCACAAGGCCAGTCTGTAGCTTCAGTCTTGGTCTGCTCTACAGCACTTCCAGAGAGATGCCTTTTTCCTCTCCAAATACTGCAGATGCTGGGTACCACCAAAGAAGTCTGCCAGCCATTCCTTTAGTCTTCTCTTGCAGATATTTAAACTCGTGGATTGCACAAGACAACAAATCCAGGAAAAATGAAATCAAGAGGCTACAGAAATCTATAGTAAACATGCAACCAGCAAGAAATCCTCATTTTTCCATCAAAAGTCTTTAAAGTATTCTGCTTTCTTCATGAGGTTTCTCTCACAATGTTTCTCCATAACAATACTTAGTTGTGGTAGAAGAGCAATGCAACTTCAAAGTACAAGAAACAGGGACCAGGATATAAAAGAGGCATAATACAGAAAAAGGTATAACAGCTGGCAATCTGACCTCAGCATCAAGAGATAACTTTTAAAGCCTTTCTCAGTGTACTAACCATTTCAAAGACAGTGTGAACTGTTTAGAACTATCTTCCAGGATTATTTAAACTCCATAGTCTAATTATAAAAGACAAACACAAAAACACATTCAAAAAGAAAAACAGACTACCTCCCAAAACCTTTCCCCTTTTAGTAAGCATTACTTTTTCAAGAACAGAAATTCCTCAAAATGTATAACTTGCTGTTCAACAAATGTTGATTTTCAAAGGACTACTGCATTTTGTGAAGTTATGCATTTTTCATTAAAACTTTTGTCTGAATTAATAGTGTTGATCAGAGGACAGTCTCCATAGTACTCATATGCTTTTTAAATTGCTAATGATCAAATAAACAGCTTTTTAAAACAAAAGAAGCACTTAATATCATTTGGTTTCCAGTTTGTAAATACCTAGAAGATGACGAACTTAATTTTGTCCAGTCAAGAGCTGACTTCTACAAAAACATATAAAAGACATTTTTTCTATGAACAAACAGACTATTAACATTTAAACATACCAATTTTGAGAGAAAATCACTTTCAAAGAAAAGAATATTAAAAAAAATTATTTAAAAAATTATTTTAAAGAATCTAGCAAATACACATATACAGTATGACTTAAGCAAAAATTAAAGCTAGAACCTATATGGATTACATAAAGAATTAAAGTTATGCATTAGGAGGTAACACATCAGCAATGTGTGCTCCAAGTTAGAAAGAAAGTGCTTTGCTTATGTAAGTACACCTGCACAAAGTCACACCAAAGGCCATGTGGCCTTGCTATTTCCCATGCCACCAGTAAAAATTACCACATTAGGAAGGACTGTAAAATAATGGTAAAGAATAAAGTGATCTTTTCCCCAAATGCCAGCACACTCTTATATCTAATCTCATATCCATATCTCTAAAAATTTCTCAGGATAGTAAAATTGAAACCAAATTAAAACAGTCTAAACTACCTATAGGAACTTTCTCCTTTTGTTGCATAAAATAGACTGTTTAAGATGCAGGCTGCCATCCTAAATTTTTCAGTAGTCTCTTTCATCTGAAAAAGTCTTTGTTCTTCTTTCAAAAAAGTCACTACTCGAAATATGAAGTATTTCTGCTGTGTATATGTGTAGCAAGATTACTACTGAGCACATTTAAAACAAAATCAAAACTAAAGTTTTATAGTACCCAGAAAGCATTTCTGAATGAACAGAAAGGCCATCACCAAAACATAGGATATAAACCACTGTTGCAGATGAGATGGTTGTGCTGCCTACATTTCCCTTTAAGACCTTATTTTTGTATTCTCACTGATGAACTAGCCTCAAAATGCTAACATTGCTAGACTAACTGCACTGAGGGAAAATCTAATGAGCAGTGGCTGTGTAACTTGTAACTAGACAGTTTTCTGAGCATAATGTTTCAACCCATTATTTTTTTAATTCTATTTTCTGCTTAAGAAGGCTCAGCTAAAATAAAGTCAGATCTTACTTCAGATAATATTTGTTGTTCTCATAGACCTTTTAAAATGTAGTACCTTACAACTACTGATTGCTGGACCTTGCATTTTTAACACTACTTTTAATCTATCATTTTAGATATCTTATTATTATTATACAACATAGATTTTACTTGAGCATTTTTATCCTTGCCTTCATTGAAATTTACTTCTATTTAATTAAAATAGGAGTGTATCTTCTACCATAGTATTTATGGGGGACAAGTCCACCTTATTTTACTTTGTTTGAAAAACTAAATCATATATTAAATCACATGTACTTCACTTCTATTTTAAGGATAAAGGTCTGCTCAAAGTAGCTCAAAACACTCTTTGCCTTTACTCTCTCAGGCATTAACCTGCCCTGTTAATGATAGCTCTGGCTTGCCCTGGAAATTCTACCATAGCCAGGTAGGCATTTCCAAATAAAGCCTTTTTCTGCCCTTTTCAACCCAGCTGGAGAAGCAGCCAACAGCAGAAATACAAATTTTGTTAATCAGCTAAATCACAGTGTTCTGGTGAGACTGATACTTGCAGCACTGAAAAGGGCTGCACACCACCTTCAGTCACATCAAGGCTGTATCCTTCTTCACTCAAACTACCAAATGTCTTTTCTGAGTGTCCTCACAGACGGCTACATCACGGAGTGACCCCTTGGAAACAGCTGACAAAAACTACATCCTGAACTCCAGCACAATCCCCCAGCTAGAAGCATACACACCTCTGAATATGGTGAAAAGTCACATAGTTTTGTCACCTTCTGAAAAGGGACAGATTTTGGAAGCACTGACACTGATATTGTTGCTGTTTGTTTGCAGAGGCAAAGATCATAAACCTATATGCACACAACTGCCCTACCAAACCACTTTGCTACTTTGGTGTAGCAAACCACTTCAGTGATCCCAACTGGTCTGCAAGTTTCCATGAAAAATCACCTCAGAGTGGAAGCGATTACACGCAAAGCTCAGCCTTAAGCTCAGACATAAGACAAGCAGCAGAATGAAGTCCTGGAGACTCACTGGCCTCTGCCACAGAAAACATCATCCTTTTAGGGCTGCAGACATTTTCAGAATCTCTCAGTATCAGACCCAGGCTGGTATCCTTAGCCATTACACCACACTCAGTATTTATAATTTTTTAATTTCTTTGATACAGATATTTCCTGACTACAGCGAGATACAAATCAAGATTTGGAATTGGAATGTCAACATCTTAAGAAAACCCTGTTTGCCCTGTTTGTAAAGAGTCAAACATTTGAATGTATTTTATGCTGATTTTGCAGAAGGGATCTTTTATCTATAGTGCATGTATTTATAAATATATACACATTCAAAAATGTATAAATACATGGATACAAAATGTCATCCTGGCTTTAAAGTTCAACCCATTTATAACTTATAAAAAATGTATTTTTCTAATAGAACACATATAATTAAAAGACAGTGCAGATTTTTTTTTTAACAGCAATAAACAGATTATCAAAACTTTTAAATAAAAGTACAGGAGTTTTATTTAACTAGAGGTTATTTTACCTCCATTTCAGTCACACTCCAGCACATACTATCAGCCTTATCTGCCATCACCACCTGAAAGAGTCAGGAATTTGTCAGCTGCACATTTTCACATGTCAGCAGCAGTTATTTGCACTTAGAAACACTAGTGCCATATGAAAGATAGTGGGCTCAGACCTGCTCATAACTGGACGACCTCATTACTTACTGTGAGATGCAACTTTCAAATTTCTCAGCATCGTGCAAGTACACTTTACAAAGCACCAGAAAGGCCATGCCCCAAATCTTAACTGGAATAAGCAAGCCTCACAAATGTTGGGTGAGACATCTTTTTGCTGCTCTGTTTCATTTGATAACATCTGCAAGCTCTGTCTTAAGGATGACAAAACAACAACAGTGGCACCTGGGCAGTATATTTTAGAGAGCTTTCAGGCTAGGTGCCAAATAGCAGACAGTGACTCAGAATGGAATGACTGAGCAGCTTCATTTGCCTGCAGTTTTCTAAAGACCCAACATGAGGCTTGAGGAAATACACAGGCTCTGAGGCAAACAGTGAAGAAATCCGCAGGGCTGATAAAGCCCACACTATTTACAGGCTACTTTCATGTTGAACTGTTTGCTCAAGTGAGAAGCTATGCTAATGCAAATATATTTCCAGTACCCGAGCTAGGTCAGTAACTTCATCATGGCACTGCTCTGTACTATGCTGATATGCACCATCCCTCAAAAATTCCTCCTGTTAGATGGAAGTGTTTGGAAAATTAAGATAGTAAGATTTGAAGCATTCAGCTACACTAATGCAGGATCAATAAAAATAACTCAGAGTGTCTCAAACCACTGGAAACAGCCTTTGTGTTTTTTTCAAAACCCCAAAGGTTAGTTCCTTAAGAAGTAATAAATGAAAACAGCAACCAATGAAAATTTTTTTCCCAGCAATTTTTCCTGGTATTTTTTTGGTCTAGGAGGATTACTTGAAAAACACCCACAAAAATTCATGAAAGCATCTTAATAATCTACATTTTTAGGATACAGTGGAATGCCAGCATGAATAGTTTAAGCTACTTTTTACTCAAACACTGAGAAGATTATGCAATCTTTTTTTTGAGTAACTAGTGAAGTGTAGATGTAGAGAACGAACTAATTTGTTTTAGCGGGGTTAAAATTAACAAGGAAATTGTTGAATGAGTAAAATAAACACCAGCAGAGTCTACAGAGTAACTATTCCTTATCTCAAATAAAGTATTGACTTCCAAAATGAGTTCAGAGAAGAACTATTCTTCAATGTATTCCAAATGACTTCTCAAGCTTTTTAAGTAGATGTAAAATTTACAAATATCGGCAATTAACACTAAAATAGGTAATAGGCTATGAAATAAAAGCATCTTGGCTGCTCAGCTACTGTATCCTGCTTATACATGCTAGGTTGGAGGTGAAGAGTTTTCCCACAGGCCAGATGAACACAACAACACTGGACTTTTGGCTTTTCTCTGTCCTGTGAGGTACTGTTCACTTCCAAGGACTATTGGGGTGTATTCCCCTTATATTCACCTTAATACTGACCTATGGATCTCTTCCTCTGACAACATTCCTGATTTTTTTTGTGTCATGATTTTTGGTCTTTCCAACTAAAAATTGCAATTTTTCTCAGGGCATTGAGAAATGTGTGGTTTTCATATATGAAACCAACTCTTCTGACCATCATGACTATTGCAGAATTTCCTGCAGCTGGAGAAGGAAAGAGGCCACAGGGGCCTGATCCTAGTACTGTGTCAACCTAGGCTTACATACCTTGTTAGTAAAACTGAACTGGTCTCATGTGTTCCACACATCCGAATTGACCAAGGAAGCTGAGAGACAGTAACTCAACCCATGGATTCTTAATGGACTGCACTGATGATTAGGTTGAAAGTGAAAAAGGATCTGCACTCTCACTCTTACTCCTGTGTAATGAGAGCTTTACAAATTGGTGGCAGCTCTGCTAAATTAGATTTAATACAGTGCTATTGCATTTGACAACAAAACAAAGTCATGGGCAAATGGAGCTTTTGAAATGCACTGTAACAACTTCTTCTGCCAGTTTCTTACTTATGTAATTAGACCTCTTGATAGAAGCAATGAAGTAGAACTGGGCTTACCTGAAGTGCAACATACCCACCTTCTTTGTATGTATATATATATATGTGTGTGTGTGTGTGTGTGTTTGTGTGTGTGTGTCCTTGTGTATGTGTGTGGGAGTTCATGCAAAGGGAGCCTGGATCCCATTTTCTCCTACCTAGTCTATTTCCAGACTATTGGTATTGGACTCTTTAGATACTTATTCCATTGGACAAATGGACAGAAATAAGAGTCAGTTCTGCTTTGCGCTGTATTTGGTATAATGACATGCTTAGGTGAACACTCAGAACAAATCCTTACCAGGACAGAGCAATGAGCCTTAAAACCACTTAGAGGAAATGCTTGAAGCAAGGTGCAAATAATAGGTGATCTGATTGAAAGTCTGCTTCTGTAAGACCTCAGGAACTGCTCTCACCTTCCAGGAGTGAACAAGTACCCTTTAAACAATGCTGCCTGAATCACAAGTCAGAGTACTCAGGATCATTGGGAGTGTCAGTAAAAAGGCTTCTCAATATTACAAATGCCCACTTTAATCATTGCCTTCCTTGAAATTTACATTCACATTAGTACATTAAAACTGTTAGTTTCTGCTGGTTGAAACAATGAGATAATGCAGGCACATAAAAATAACAAGAAATAAAACTTATGCATTAAAACATATCTAGCATCCCAACTGATGAGCACTTAGCTGAAGAAATTCTCCAGAAACAAGAATAAGATCAGGACTTTTATTCACTCTAGGTAAGTGCAGTACTATGCTCTGTCTATAAAGTCAAATATATTTGACATATTCAAAAAAATAAATTCCTTATAGAGGCTATGTTACCTATTATGTGAATCTCCAAAAATATTATGAATCTCAGTTCCCACTGTCTCAACATTTAGAGGTATCAGTAATTTTCTGAAACCTCACCAGGTAATTTCTACAAATAGAGGTTTGCTCAAGTTACCTTTCTTATTTACAGACCTACCTATCAAACTGTAAAGAAAACCAAGATGGCCATTTCTAATCCACCCAAGAATGATACAACACAAGCCCTTGAAAAACCTGCTGAGTTCAAGCATAAATCTGATGTCAGTGAACATTTCAATTTACAGAATATGCCTCCTCAGAGAATCAGTCTGCTAGATTGTTTCATTCCACAAAAAAGTTTCTCATTTCCACTGCTTTGGCACTTCACAACGAAGCAATTACTGCAGGTGTAAAATGTGCTGCCCTGCTGTCTAGGTCCATGTTTTAATGGGAAGAGATGAATTAAATATTCTGAAACATATTTATTTCCCAGATGTGGCACAACACTTCAGTAGGAAATAAATTCTTAGATGTGCTGCATTTGTCTAGCTAGTCATATCATCCTTTTCTATTATCCATGTTTCCCTTGTTATTCTGTTTGTCAGACTTTTGGTGAAATTCAAAATATCCTAACTATATATAGAGTCATCAAGGTTGGAAAACAGATATATACACACTATATAGTTAGTGTTTGACTATTTTTATCAGTGGTTTAATATGCTAACTAAATAAAAAGAACTGAAGTTAAAGTAGACATCAAAATATGATCCATTGCTAACTAAGAAGATGCACATAAATTCTGAAATCAAATATCTCTTAAGTAACAATATTATTCAATTCTGCAAGCAGTAGGATTTAATTAAATTCCACTCCTAAATAGTTTAATTTAACAAAGTGTCATTTAGAAAGATTAGTTTACATAATTATATCTGAAACTTACTAGTGAATCAAAAGTAAGGTTTCTTGTTTGGGTTTGGCTTTTTTTTAGTGAGACAGACTTCAAGGATAGATGTCTGGTAATAAAATTAGAAACATTAACAACACTATGTGGTCTTCCTGGATTTCTTGAAAAATTAATTAAAAAAAAAAAAAAAGAAAGTAGACACCACCTATTACAAGTTTCTTTACTTCCCTGGCAGAATTAAAATTCATATGGCAAAGGCAGGCCTTGTAAATACAATAGTGTGTAGGTTTTTAAAGAAGCTCCAGTCCAAGTTCAAAAGTACACTGCAGGTGGAGGATCTAGGGTACTCTAGTACATAATTCTGTAAAATACCCTTCATTTTGATGCTATTGAAGTCAGGAGAGGTACAGACCTTCAGACAATGCGAAGGAAGCCCTAACCTGTCATGCGGCAGGCTTGGAGCCTCCTGCAGACAGTGTCTCTCTATGACTCCCAGTGTTCTTCCCCCAACTTGATGAGCACAAGCAATGGAACAACAGTTTGCTTTTGCAAAGGACGGACTACAATTAAGTAGGAGAATTTAGGAAGCAATGTCTCTCCCCAGGACAGCTGCCACCATTGCTTTTATGTCATTGTGAAATTCAGAATAAAGAGACAGGTGAAGATAATGACAAGAAAGACTGTACCAATCCAAAGATTAATATCCAGCAGTCAGGAGCAAGGGCTACAATAGGCTAGTACTGCCTAAAAGACCACCCGCAAAACAGTCTAGACACAACTAAAAAGGAAGCAAGGTTGCCTTTGTCAAGGGTGTTGTGTTCCTCCTTTCCCCCTTCCATTTTAACCAAACTTTGAACAGATGACTAAGACTAAGCTTAGAAAGTATCTAGCACCTGAAGCATTGCATATGATTTCCTCCTGATCCCCAAGACAAGGCAGTCTTTGACGTGAACATTAAAGCCAGATGGAGAGTAGTGGTACCCACATTTCTCTTGCCCTTTTCCCACCACTTAAGGGAAGGATTAATAAGCCTGAGATACCTGCCTGTGATTCAGGGCTGAATCATTTTTCCAAGCTATTCTCCAAGATGAAACCAAAGCAATGATGCAAATTACAGCACAATATTGAATATACTTGAGTTGATTTTATGAGAGCCATCTTGGGAAGAGCCAGGGGCTATCTCAGACCAGTCTGACTTCTTTATCTTCCTTTGAAAGGGAAAGGCACAAATATTTCATACAGTCAGATGTGTTGTCTATTGAGTTATTTGTGGCTAACAATTGTGGAAGTTCCTGTAAGGATCTTATTTAATTAATCCCATTAATTAGATGTAAATGCACTTCCTGAGATCTAGAGAGTGACATCACCTTGACAAAAAGTTGCTTCGCATATACCCATTATGAAAAGCTGTGATGGTACTAAGAGCGAACACTGAACACTAACTGGAAAATGTATTGCTAAGGATATATAATTAAAAAGAAGAGCACATTTTAAAGACTATATTCTTCTTTATGCTGATTGAATATTGAAGGAAAGGAATCCATGAAAAAAAGCCAGTTTTGTAGGAATTTTAAATCTTACCATTTGAAAGTGTTCAAT
Source organism: Onychostruthus taczanowskii (assembly GCF_017590055.1). NCBI lineage: Eukaryota > Metazoa > Chordata > Aves > Passeriformes > Passeridae > Onychostruthus > Onychostruthus taczanowskii. The sequence goes on along the minus strand of NW_024506773.1, from coordinate 1,536,491 downwards.
GGTGAAATGCAATGAAAGAGAAATAGCAGAATTGTAGTGTACCAGGAGCAAAATTATCATCACCTGAATTTTTTTGCTAAATTGTGACTGTAAAGCAAATATTCTTACTCTGGAGATTGCCTTGCACAGAATTGAATAGATGCTTCCCAATAAATAAAACTGAAATTTATATCTAACATTCTCCATGAAGCTATTTAGTTGCTAATTCAATGTGCTAGCTCAAATACATCTTCACATGGGCTTGTGATTTTTGCATCAAAATTCATAAAGATTCATAAAGAAATATTTATTTTAACAGCTACCAAAATGAAAATGAAACTCAGCTGACCATGAAAAAACAAGTTTTGTATGTTTAGATTAAATTTAATTCCTGGACTTCTCAAAAATATTGTCTAATTTGTTGCATATTGAAACCATGAAAGTTTGAATTTGGCTTATCTAAAAAAAAAAAAAAAAAAAAAGTTTAGTTTGTCTGTTGATAAAAACCTTTTGGAAACAAATATTTTCTGTAGTTGTAACATTAGAGAACCTTCTTTCTGGAAATGGTGAACAAAAGAAATAGAAAAACCACTGCACATCGAAAATCAGTTTTAATGGAATGTTGTTGATGATAGGATCTCTGCCTGTAAACATCTCTGCAGGCACTGAGGCAGACTCCAAGAAAAGCAGTCACAAATAGAATGTGCCAGACAGCTGCTAATACACTCCAGCAACAGACCATAAAATTGCTTAAAATTGCATAAGGTAGGTTTAGACAGAATTTCAGGAAGTGGATAAAGAATGTTATCTGGAAAAAAATGAATATGCATTAGTCAGTGCAGATGATACCCAGAAATGCTTGCACCAAAACTTGGTTTTGTTTTACATCTGGTGAGAAAAGTTAACTTCGTCAGCAGCTTTAATTTCTGAGGTGGTGTTAGGAAACAGTGCTCAAGGAATTAATTTCTCATCTATGTGTTTTCAAGTAAATTGATTCAAAATAACCAGAACACAAGTTGCCAGACAAGACAGTAAATTAAGGCAGGTTGCCTGAGTCTAAACACACAGTCATGTTTTTCTCTCAGTGCAAATTCACTGAAATATACATCTTTTAAATACAGTGTAATGAAAATTGAGCTCAAAATTTGGTTTTGCTGTCTTACTTAACACCATCCAAAAGTTTCTTTTTTAGTCTAAGCAAATTTTATAAGATTTTTCTTAAATAAATTCTGCTTCAAAGTTCTCTACACCTCTGCAGTAGAATGCTAAAATGCTGGCAATCCTAGTAGTCCCTGGCTTTATTGTTGTTGTTGCTGTTGCTGCTGTTATTATTATTATTATTATTATTACTATTACTATTGTTGTCAAACTTTCCTGATACAGCAGTTTTATATTCTCAAGGCCATGAAATTACAGTTCTTGGAGTAAGAGGATTGATGCAATATTTTCAATACTCAAGAGATCTCTCCTTTTCAAAGACTTCTGTTCAAAGCTAATCCAATACATCAGAAAAATAATAAAGACAAATGCTAGTGTAGACTCATGACTGGAAATAATAATGACAAAAATTGCAAAACGCTGAATTTTGCCTGACCCCATTAATCATGTTATTCAGTGCATTATGCATTAAATTATGTCAGTGGGGTGAAATTGTACATTTCATTGAATTATAGGTAAAAATAAATTCATAGGTGGTTTTTAATTTATTTGTCAGCATACAGAAGGAAAACATAGCTGTAAATCAAAAGTATCTTCCCAGTCTTCAAAACTTTCAAGAACACAAAATGTTTTTAAGGCAATGTAAGTTCCAGAAAAATTACTAAATGAGTTAACAAAGGGTGACGATATTCACCACTATTGCTCACCTAATCCTGGAGCATTTCTTAGTGTGCTTCAACAAGAATGAATCTAGAGGAATTACATTAAAGAAGGTGAAGGTAGTGGAGTGATAAGAGTCCCGCTTAAAGAGACAACAGTTTTAAATTACTTTTTCCTTTGCTTTCTTCCTGAATTTTCATATTTTGACATGCCATTTCACAATGTTCCACAGTCACTACCTTCTAGGACAGATCCAGCAAAAAGACACAGGGTATACACATCCATAAGCCAAAATTCTCTTTGCCTGCAAAAAGGGATGGCTGCAGCAAATTTTCCTGTTTCCTGTTTTCCCTTAACAGTGTCTGGGCACTGTCCCAGAAATTGGTAGCTGATAGGAATCAAAACCATGCTGGGAAATAGGCTAACAAATAAATAGTGTGGATGGTCACAGGACAGTGCATTAACAACTTCCCCAGCTCTAATTTAATTAGTAAAATAGCTGCAGTTTATTTTATAAGCTCTTCATCTGTGTTGTGTTGCAATTTAACAACTTTGATCATGAGGCCTCCCAATCCTGAAATTACTGAATGGTGATGGCAAAGAGAAAAGAGACACCAATCCAATTTAAAGAAAGAATGGATATAAAACATTGCTGAATAGACATTGGTTGCATTGCTGCACCGATATGGCTTTCAACCTTTTTTTTTTATCCTTTTGAAAGTGAGTTTGTCAATTTTGTACAATTCCACTTGCACCTTCCTAAAAGCCAGACATATTAGCTTTCAGGCTTTTGCACAAGGAGTGAGACACAAAAGGTTTATATTACAGGTTTTGTGGTTTTGTTTGCTTAAAAGATGTTTTGTTTGAAATCCTCTCTACTTCATAAAAATTTGTATTATAAATTGTGTTGATCACATAAGATGATGTGATAGTAAAAAATTTTACTTAGAAAAATATACTATTTGCTAATCTGTGAAGAAAAGGAAAAAAAGGAAACCACTTATTTTTGAAGTATAATGGTAATGTAAGCATCACAGCTAACAGGACTTGTAGAATATCAGACTACTAGTCAAAACCCAGAAACCTAAATTTGTTTTAGTCCTGAAATCAGAATAAGAATACAGATGCTCTTGATATAATGATGAAAAATAAATACATGTAGGAAAACATATATTTACAGTTCAGTTTTCCCTTAATAGAAAACCTTTTAGCCATGGCTAAAAGTGGCCTAACTACTGACTGACTTCTTGTTATTCAGTACAGAGAACAACAGAATGGCTTGGGTTGGTAGAGGCTGTTAGAGGTCAACTGTTTCCAGCCCCTCTGCCATGGGCACCTTCCAATGCATCAGATTCCACTAACCATTTTTACAGCTTCTCTGGGCAACCCAGTCAAGTGTGTCACCTCCCTCATAGTAAAATTGCTTCCTAAAATTCAGTATAAACCTACCTTCTTCCAGTAGAAGATGGCTGTCCCTTTTCCTGTCGGCACATGCCTTGGGAATAAAATTCTTTCTGCATCTTTCTCATATGCCTCCCTCTTTCCTTCCACAGGTCTACTGACTGCAAAAAATATTCACTGCTCTTCACCTTATTAATCTACAATTTCCATATCTGAAATGCTGGCATTTAAAAATATAATTTTTGTATATAGTATTTAGAGGGAGGGAATGAGAGGTTGGATATGAGAGATACTGGCCAGAGAACCTGCTGTGCTTTAGAGCTGCCAAAAGACAGCAAACCTTCCAAGACTGTGCAGCAAGAATTAGTATAATTAAATGTGGTAAGACATGGAAGTGCAATATAGAGTGAAAAAGGTGGAGATTTTTTGAGAGATTTCTTCACGAGAAAAAAAAATAGTTACCCTCATTGGATATATAATAGTAATGTAAACATAAAGCAAATTGGGATATTAATAAAAAAAATGAAATTCACATCAATTCACTTTAAGGGCTCCTTTAGACATAACAATCATAGAGGAGCTCATTTTTTTTTAAGTTTCTTTTTTTTTTTTTTTTTATTTGAAGACCTTATATTTTATTCACAAAAGAGGACCAAAGATTTTTAAACACTTGTACCCAAGTTCTGAATCTCTGCATTTTTGATGACAGAAACTATTGTCTGTCAGTTTAAATGTTTCTCGAAGAAGAGCACATCCACAAAAGATTCACTCCTTTACATAAATGTGAAAGCTTGAAATCTGAGGGAAATATAAGGGAGAGAAGAGAAATTTTATTTGTAACTTAGCAAGGTCTGATTTTAATCTGCTAAACTAGCTTATTAACATCACAGAAATGCATTAACTGCTGTACTGTGATGTTAATGCAAATGCAAAACCTCCCTCATGGCAGGTTTAACAGCAGCTCTTACTGTACATTCAATGTTGAAATTCAACTGCTGAGGTTGAAATTCTATCTTATTTTCTCCACTAATAAATAATCTGTGACATTTATAAAGTGAATACCTAGTCAGTTAAAATAATATTTTAAATGAAAACATAGAGCACTATTTTTAAAAAACTCACTAATTAATGTAATTAGTCCATCTAGATGTTGTAATCAGAATTCCATTTTTATTAGCAAAAGCTTTTCTGAAATTTTTATTCTAATTTGCTTCAATTATTGTGCAAGGTCAGTGGTCTCAACAGTGAATACTATAATGCAGAAGAATTAATGATACTCCCCAATTATCTAGGGCTTTTGTAACTGGGATTTCATCTTGCTGAAGTCAGGAGACTATTGTTTTGTAATCATATGTTAGATATGCAAGCATGTGGAACAGAAAGAGAACATGTATTAAAGCTGAGTAATGCTCACACAATGCACATAGCACCCAGAGAAAGCAAATAAACAAATATTTTAAGAGAGAAGGGCCTATGAAAAAGTTAAGAGGAAATACTCTATTATATTTGTTTTATTTTACTGTTGCTATCATATAAATATTACTGTATTAAATTATTTTCACTCGGATACAGATTTACATGTATTCTTTGCTCAATTCTGCAATTTGTAGCGCATAACCTTTCTTCTACAATAGTCCCAGAGGAACTAAGATTGCCCATGCATTTTAAATGTAGGTAGGAATGGCAACTAAAGTATGTCTCCAAAGAGACTATTCTCTAATATTTGTCTCAAAATGCTCCTCTACAGAGAAAATTTTATTCAGTATTTCGTCTTCTAAAATTGCAGGTTTCTAGGAGCAAGGATCTCTTTTGCCTACTTGAAGTAAGTAAATTATTTTTCATCTAGTTTATTTTCAATACAATCCACTAAAATTCACTGTTCAGACACTCTGCTGTGATGTTAATGCCCTGGCTGGCAAGAAAAAGAAAGGGCTCCCTCTTTCAGGATCCTAGGCTGGGACAGTTTACCCAGAACTGCCATATGTCCCTAGCACAGCAAAAGAAACCAGTGCCCTGAACAGGGTATACCTGAAAAATAATCAACCTCCCCAGCTTCTGAAAATCACTGCACATTTTCAGTAATTAGGCTTGTTCATGGCTTGTTGAAGGGTTGGTTCAGCTGCAGATTTCCTTCTGCATCCTAAAAAATAACAAAAGTTGTGGTTCTTATAAGCAGGTTTCAGGAGAGCTGAGAGAGATTTTATAAATCTAACACATACATGAATGGTTTCAAGTGCATTTTAACAACTATACGGATTTATTTTTAAGTCAGTCTGGAATGAACTAAAGAGAGAACATGATCCAGAACCTTCCAGACATATGAGAACCTGATACATTATATAAATATTTTCTCATTCTCCCCTAATTGCTACCTCTTTCAAGGAAGCTGTGCCTTTATCTAATACATAGTGCTTTCTACATTTGAAATGTTTCTTGAAGAAGAGTGATGTGGTTTCTACAAATTCTTAGTCTTACAGAAGATAATTAATAGTCTTTTCAGGAGTTTTACTTCTCTCTTCAGTCAGTAAAAAGTTGACAGCTGCAGAGGGTTCCTAAGAAGAGTAACACTGAATGGGGTCCTTCTGCATTCTTCTTACTGAAAAATGTATACCTGAAATCACGAATACACTTTCCACTCTTTCTCTTTCGACTTGGAGCACATTGTTCCTGATTTACACTTGTAAGAAAAAAAAAATAAGGCTTGGTATAAACAGCACTACCAAATTCATCACATGAACTGATTTAATATAGAATGATTTAGGGCAATAAATAGGATAGATTATGTCTTAAGAGACATTCTTGTTTGAAAAGAATGGATTGCATTGCATCTTCAAATAGATTAAAGAATATAAAATAACAGCAGTTATGTTTTTTTCTTTAAACACAGCAATGGAGAAATAAAGGCCTACATTTTCATTGTGTAAAAAACTAAAATCAATAGCCATTGGAAGTAATTTTTTAGGATTTCCATAATTATAATTCATTTTCTGTGACCAGAGAATAGTCTCACAATCTGAAATCTGAACTCCTAAACTTTTCTTCTTTCTTTTTTCTTTTTTTTTTCTCTTTTTTCCTAGGTTTTTTTTTTTGGGTTTTTTTTTTTTTAATCTTTTATCTTTTTTCTTTTCTCTCTTTTCTCTTTTCTCTAGCTTAAAACAATTTAATTCTTTTTTCTATTTTCTTTAGCAAATTACAGGGAAGATTGCAAAATATAGAAGAAAAGCCAAATAAAATCATAATAAAATATTCAGACTTGCTACATTATTTTTCATTTCTCAAATGGCTCCATAAAATATGGAAAATACCAGCCTTCTAATAGCACTGTTTATTATGTTTCTTTGAATCAAAAAAGATCAGTGCATAAATGTCAGACGTGTACTTAAAATGAAAGAACCCCACACAATTGCTTTGTGCCTGTAAAATTCATTATGCTTTATATGTCAAATAAACTCATTTGCTTTTACTGATGTTTTGGCACTAACTAGCTGTATACTATGTTAGAGTGCAACTCCAAGAATAAATGCAACCAACCCTCAGGTGGGAGACTAACACTATACTTTTTCGAAATTGGGGAATATTTATATGAAATGTATTGATTAAATTCTAATATTGCATAGTTCCAGGTATTGGTGGGCTCTGACTTCCATTTCACCCTCTCACTTTTCTCCTACCTATCAGAAGCAACTCAAAGAGGAAATCACTTCAAGTTTTAAACGGCTACAGGTGTTTGAAATCCAGTAAAAATGACCGATGTCCTTTATAGAGAAGGTCAATATTTTATATCTGTACTTAGAAGCTCATAATAATTAAATGAGCCTTATTTCAAGATGCTGGTTAATGAGAATGTGCAAATTAACTGTGAGTTAGAGTGACATTCTCTCAGTGTTTTTATTACATCTACTCTTTACTGCTTGATATTTCTGTTGTAAATTAACACTGAAGGGGTTTTTTTCAGCAGATGTTTATCCACTTCAATTTTCTGAAATTCAGGTTGAAGATCTTTGGTAAAAATACAGCTAGATTTTATTTGTTTTATACTTCAGTCCTTTAAGAGCATCTTTATTCTCATAATGGTCCAGTGGCTGTACCTGATTTATATATGTTCCCAGATTTGCAGCAGGGTTAGATCCATATAATTCATTTATCTGAAAGGATACAGGTGAATGTGAAGTATCAACAAGTAATTCAGAAGGCTCAGGAGGCATGGGGTTTGCTGCACTTTATATGGAGGCTAACTTGAAGTAGTCTTCCTAATGCACGGTATTTACGAAGCTCCCTCCCAAGTCACTAAAAATACTCTCCAAAATCCAAAACTCACATTGGTTTCTCCTATTTAGTCTTCTCTCATAGAAATTCTGAGAGAGAGTTTTAAAAATATCAGGGAGTATTAGATTACACAGCTCCCATTTGTTTTAATCAGGCTTAAAATTTCATCCTTTAAAATCATGTTCACTTGCACTCACACAAAACATACTTCAATTTTTTGTAACAGAATTCTTTTTAAGTACAAAACAGCTAGCATTATTAGAATTAAAAAATATTTTTTTTATATCTTTAAGACTGATGTAATTTGATTTAGCAATTCTCCAAACTGATTTATCTGTTGGATTGCTTGAAAAAACTTTAAATCATAAGTTGTGAGATCAATATTTTAATGGGAAAGCACCTTCCTAATCATGGTATTTCTCAGTTTATCCTGCATGTTCTATTCACGTTTATTTGTTCAGGGGAAACATTAAGTAAAAATCTCTTGATCTTCATCAAATGCAGTAACAGTAAAAGAAAAAAGAAACTATAGCTTATATGACTTTAATATCTTTAATAGCCTGATGATAAATTAAATTGGGATTCAGAGCAAAAGAAGATGGAATTTTCCAAGGCTGACTACAAAGGAATACCTGTACTATAGCTACTGCATCAAAAGTATTTTCTTTATTCTTGATTGTTTTATGTTATTCACAGCAATTCATCTCTAAAATGCAATTAACACATTTGTATTTGTGAACTACAAATATATAGATTTTCTATCAAATGTCTCAGACTCAAAACCCCTCAATCACCATAACAGTCCAAATTAATATTTCTCATTCTCTCATTGTCTTTTCCTTGGAAAAGCAAAGTGCATCATGCCTTTTAATAAAAATAAATGGATTCTAAATATTTGGTGGCATTTCTAATCTAATGAAAAGACAAGGAAATAAATTGTCATGTTTCTTTTCATTTTTTGCAAAGCCTTTGAAATAAATTTGTTCAGAGTAGAGAGAGTAATGATGAAAAGCATATAATGAAAACCTCAGCTCTTTGACAGGTTTTCAAATACTTGTGTGGAAGAAAGGCAACTTCAACTGTGACAGTGCTGGGAAGATCAAAAGACACATTAGCAGTGAACAGAGCAGCACTACAAAAGAGCAGAGACAGAAGGTTAGGAAATAATGGAGGAGGCTGTTGTCCTGATCTGTGCCACGCACACAGAGACAGATTGCCAACCATGTAATCAGACGTGTAGCACATTCTGAATAAAAATTCCAGTGATTACAGAAATATGCTTCACATAGCATTCAGGTGGGCCAGATTATTTACTGCAGATGGCACACTGACTTAGAACAGAATCATAAAACAATCAATTTTTTTTTTTTTATTTTTCCTTTCCCATTAAAAAAAGGCACCAAGTGAAATGTAGGTAGGTTCACTGGTGAGGAAATGCCTCTCTTCTGGAGACTAGCTATTCTAGAGACATAAATCAATGCTGCAAAATTTGTGATCTACAGGACAGGCTGATATCATGGCGGGGGGGAGGAAAAGTACTCCTAATTTGAATAAATCTGATTCCCGTTTCAAGTGCTCTCTCACCCTCCATAAAAACCCAGCACATACCATGTGGTTTTCAAAATCCAAAGAAAAGAGAAACACAGCAAAATACAGCCATTTGTAACTGAAAAAATATGAAAAATTATCTAGACTTTCTTAGTGGAAGTAGGAACAGGCTGCACTGTTGATCAAGAGTTTGGTACTTAGTTTTATGTAGATACAATACAAAATAGTCAAAGTACAAGAGTCAATAGTCACTAGCTGCTGTAAGAGAAATTCTGCCTGGACACAGGGGAAAAAAACATCTCACAATGAGAGTGAAAAAAATTGGACCTCTTTTCCCAGAAAGATTTAACACAGTGAATCTGTTCAGACAAATTTTGAGAAATTAATCTGAATCTCATTCAGACTAATTAGTCTGAATCTCTCCCAAAATTCAATGGGACAAGACCTGAACAACCTTCTTTGAGTTTAACATTGCTCCTTGCTGAAGTAGGAGATTGGAAGAGATGACTGGGGGTCCCTTCTAAACTGAATTGTGAGATTTTCCTGATTCTGTGACTCCATTTTTCAGTTCAGCTGTTATACTGACTATATGTCAATGATTTTGTTCTATCTGACATTTTTAGCTATAGCACCTTTTTTTCTAAACCTCAAATCAAAGGTTTAATTTTTCAGTGGTGTGTGATTGTGATTTCTCTAGTTCATCTTTTGCTATTTGGCCAAGACATCAAAAATGTTCTTGTATGCTTTTAACAACTGAATTTTAGTGCTCTTCTTTCATTCAATTAGTCTGTTACCATTCACATATGTTATTTTTCACTACTGCATCTACTTATTTATATTTTTCTTTAAAGCGCTCATACAGTTATAATTAAATTCATTTTACAGTATTTTTATAATGCTTTTTGTGACTTTCCTCATGAAGGGATAATTGTTCTACTGGTCTACGGTTTCACATAATATGTTAATTACTAACGTACTAATATAGAACATTATAATTTTATATAGACAAGCCCTTCATTTTCATGTATTCACATTTTGAACTTATAGCAATGCTTAAGAAAAAAAATGCAAATATATTTGAAGGCCATTTAACTCTTACACGTTTGAGAAAATGCACCCTAACTGATATCCTGGACTCAGTGACATTAACAGATTTCCCACAGGAATTCATCCTTGTGATGAGACTGCCATATCTAACACAGCAGTAAAGCAACTGTATTTTATCTTTGGGCTGCATCATTAAAAATGACACAAAAGCCAAACTGTCTCCTATAAAATCTTTCCAAGCAGAAATGTGTTTCTGTATATCCATCTTGAATTTAGGCATGTGATGTCCCTCCTAGCTCCTTTCTTAGCTTTGTGAAGAGAGTGTTCTTCAGAGAACTCTTCAGCTTAAAAGAAATGACATTGATCGATGGGAAGCAGTTTTCTGGGGTCTTTTGAATGGAGTTGTTTATTTCTTTATTTTGGCAATCTGAGAAATATAATTTTAAATGAAGACATCCCAATAAAAGCAGTGCAATTTGGACTTTGAGATTTCCATGGCTTAAACATATTTCTTCATTCATTTGATGGTTTCTGTAATTGCTGAATAAGATTTTTATGTCCTTTTAGACATTAAATTCTAGTAAAATAGTTCATTTAGGTATTCTGCTCTTTTCTGTTTTCCTATATGAATTTTTTCTCAACTCTGCTTTTATATTGAGTTGTTTAACTTGCATTTATTTGCCTATTAATGTATTAAGTTCTGCCACTTTGGAGATTTGGAAACAAGAAAATATTAATTTGCAGCTTTTATAAATACTGAAACACAGCATTTATTATCCTCACATAAAACTTAAAAATAAATCCCTAAGAAGAACTTAATTTTGTTGGGAGTAAGAGTGTCAATTACTGAAAAAAATACAAATTCATTTTAATATTACTAGAGTACCCCTGAAAGATTTGGAAATGGAAACCTGCTCACCTGTATTGTGTTAAACTCATTGTGGTAAACTCTGTTACTTAAACTCTTTCTTCCTAGGCATTAAAAACTAACTGATGTTACCTAAAGAGCAAGAAATTGTCCTTTTCACAAAATTCGAATTTAACATTCCATAGAAATGTGGAGCCCAATCTCAAATTCTCATAATTTCCTGTGATGTATTGAACAACCAAAACTTCAGCTTCGTCTGAATTAGGAGGAAATGTTCTCTCCTTAACTTCTTCATTATGATACTGACAACAGAAGGATTTAATATCCTACAATTAGACACGTGAAAAAAATGGAGACTACCCTGCTTTGGTAGTAAAGAAGGTTCAGAAGATAAAAGAAAAACAAAGACATAAGACATTACAACATGGTGAGAATTCAAAAGATCTTCCTACTTTGAAAAGAAAGCTTTTAAATTTTGTGCATAAACTGAGACCACATTTAATGACTGAAAGTACTGCAGATGTTTTTTCTTCACACCTGAATTGAATCAGTTTGGATTTACTATTAATTTTTTAATCCCAGACTCCTTTGAAAGCTATGTAAACAGCAGTGGATTCACACCCCATTGCTACTACTACACATAGCATTATTATTATTATTATTATTATTATTATTATTATTATTATTATTATTATTATTATTATTATTATTATTATTATTATTATTATTATTATTATTATTATTAATAATAATAATAATAATAATTCTAACAGCTGAATCCTGAATTTATATTGTTTGACTGCAGCTTAAATCCATAACAAACAGTTGGTACAGATGGGAAATTTAGGAGAGCTTATGTAGGCAAGAATGCCCTTGCCGCCACTGGGGGGAAGGAAATCTCAGCTTTTACTTTCCAGTTAATATGTCGTTGACAATCTCTGCTTTGTTGCCAATTTGCACATGAATGTATGTCATTCATAATTTAAAAAGAAAAAAATCTAACACAATCCTACAAAAAAATTGTGTGGCAAGAACCTTATCCAAAGAATTACATACAAATTTCAAAGGGTGGCATACTGTATAGACCATGACAAGTTTGTTAAGCCTTAAAAGCCATACCTATCCTAATTTTTGAACTAACTTACACAGGGAGGATGTGTTTGATCTCTGAGATTCAGAGTAAAAGTAATCTACTGTGTTTGCCAGGTGAGGGAAAAGTAGCTGTCTTTTCAATGACCTGAGGAGAGATTCCACTAAGGTGCTAAGAAGAAAAAGTTATTAATAAGGTATACAAAAAGGCAAGTTTTAAATATATCCAGAAGTTATTTACCTTAATCATGAAGTAAAAACATGGTTGTTTGTGATACTGAAAGCAACTTGGCAAGGCTAATTCCATTAACTGCTAAAAGCTCTGGTTTCTTCACAGAGGCTCTGGGCAATGTTTGCTGAACTTGAGCACTGGCACTGCTTGTTACTGAGAGTAGCCTTGCAGGATCTTGAACTGCTTTGACTTGTGTGTGCTAAACACAGTACCAGAAAATGGATTAAGAAGTAATATCTGTGATTCATCTCCAGTGTTTATTTGCATAATTGCATGAAAATGAGACACAGCTTTGCAAGAGGCAATTTGGTTTCAATTCAAACGAGAGTGCTTTAACACAACAGTTAAAATTAGTTGTTTCCATTTTTCCAGTTGATTATTTTGAAGACAGAGCATGCATATGTAAAAAAAAGCCAAGTTAGCTTGCTTCTTTATGTCAAATGCAGATTAGCACTACAAGTGTGAAAGATACATACCTACTCTCTAAGAGGTTTTCTTTCTCATCTAGGAATTTTTACCCACACACCCACACACCAAGTTCTATTTTTGCTGCTTGTAAGATTTGCAACAAAATAAAATTATTTTTTAATGATTAACTCAAAGCTAGTGAACACTGAGCCTTTATGCAATGCTTTTGCCAGGCTGATTTGCCAGAAAAGAGAGCATCTTATTTTCAGCTTCAGGAAAGCAAGGCTTTGCTTCATAAAGCAGTGCCCTGAGACATCCTCCAAGGACCTGAATGCTTAGGCTCAGGGAGTGTTCATATTGCTTTTTGTGCCATATTGAAAAAAAAAAAAAGTCTAAGATAGCTTTGGCAGCCTAGATTTGATATTTTGAAGTTTCACATATTAATAGTTTCATCCAGAATTTTAAAGAAGTCTGTAGTAAGGTCCATATTCCTGTCAAGTTGCTTCCAGAGGTGAAATGAGCTCATTTCCATTTACTTCATCTAACTGTACAGTCAGTAAGCACAGCGTAGCTTTCTGTGTCACAGCAGCTCTCTGCCAATCTCCAATCCCTGCTTCACATAAGGCTTTGTGATTCCTAGGCCAACTGAATCAGAATCTAGCTGAAAACTGAATTCCAGACCTGAAGGCAGCCAAAAACTTTCCAAATGCGTAAGAAGAATTTTGTCAGCATTTGAAGACCTATAACTTAACTATTGCTAATTTCATTAAGAGATGGTATTTCTACAGAGTTCTAACAACGGAATTTTGCCATCAACTAGGCACCTTTTTGTTTTAAACAATAACTACTGATGTGAGCTGATGTTAGTTTGGTAAAGCTTATACAACTCTACCATATTCCCAGGTTTCTCTCTTGTCAACAGTTTTGCTTGCCTTCAGCATTCTTGCCTACATCTTCTCCCCGGAGAAGATAAGTACTGCTCTGCCTTCCTGGGAATTATGGGTTCCTCCAAGATCTCCACTGGTTTTTTTTAAGTTTTCTTACTCCCTTCCTTTCTTTAGAAGTGGATAAGGAAAATGCAGAGACTGGGGCATTTAATAAACATACTCATCATTTATAAAACAAATATTTCATTCAACAGAGGAAGAAATGTCCACAAGATACAAAGAAGAGACCAGGTTCTCCATGTTTACAATGATTACATAAGAAAATAGTGAGTTGACAGATTGTACTTCAGTTGCTCATTCATTTTCTTTATTTTCAGAAAGATCCACAAAAAGCTAGCCCATGAATTCTATGTGTATTCCATAAAGATCAAAAAAAATCTGGAATTCTTATTTGGGTACATAAAAGCACACCTAATATTGATCTTGTTGCTTGAACTAGATGAGTGAAACAACTAAATATGCTATAGGATTTCTGCAAGACTAACAGTTAAACCAGATTCATACACAAAACATATTTAACTATTTCCTATGCTGGCTTCCCCCGAAGGTTTATTTTTATTTAATAGTTTTATTCTCTCAAGAACTTTTCTCTATGAAATATAATTCCCATTTTCTATGTTATAACATTCTTGTGGCTCCATAAAGGACAACTGCATGACCAAACAGATCTTTCTGATTGACAGCATTCTTGAGAGTCTGTATAGACGATTTTCCTGCACTGGTTTGAAGTATAAATACCCGAAGTCAGGCACCTCTTTTCTACAACAAATCTCAACAAATGTTCTATTTATTTTTTAAATGAAAAAGTTTCAGCAGAAAATTTTTCCAATCCCATTTAGCAGTATTATTTTTAAAAAATCTTTTTCAAATTGAAAGATGAGCTTTCACCTTTTCAACATAAGCAAACGTTTAGGATAGTGCTCAGGGCTACAGGAGCATAAGATCACGTCTATATTTCACATGGGATCAGGCAGACCTGGTCATCTCATGCTATTTATTCCTAAAATCATATCTTCCTCAGCTTAGGGCCTAATCACCAAGTTGTAGAGTCTGTTGCTCATTAAATACAAAAGAGTTTTGAAACATTTTTGGCACAAGAGAAGAAAGCACAACCAAAAAACTCAGTAAGTTACATACTGATTGTTTGCAAAAGCTATGATTAAACTTTGAAAAGCAAAATCTATAATTTCTCCAAACACAGAGAAGATACTGTTCAGATTTTGACTGAGGACTTTTACAAATTTCTATTTTGTTTTAAACTTGGTCAAAAATGCACCCTTACAATGACTCATTGCAGTCTGAAAAAGGAAAATAAACAGCCCACTGGAAATCTAGCTAAATTAAAATTTCCATCAACAGCAAATGTTCTTGTATCAAAATAGTGAAGAAACATTTAAATTCAGTGCTTAAACTTAGGAAGCTGTTATCTTCTGTATTCCTTATATATTTTGGTTTTATTTTTATTGCTGTTGTTTTAAGCAACATATTAGAGCAAGTCTCAATAGGGAGGAAAAGCGGAGGGAATTTTCAAATAGTATATTTAATAGGGAAAGCAGGTACTCATCTATTCCCTCCAGGAGCACTGTCAACACCAACAATAATAAAATTTAAAGTAAATTCCAAACATCCATTTCCTTTGATTTATTTCTTAGTTCTTATAATTTTTCCCCTCCAATATTCCTGTAAGTAGAAGAAAAGTTTTTGCAAGCACAGGAAGGAAAAATAACCCATCCACAAATTCAGTAAAGTAAGTGGGGGTCAGAAGATGCAGAGAACAGTCCTGCTTATCATCGTGCAGAATCAGGATGATTCCTCTTTCCTCTCTTGCATTCTAATTGACAGAAATATTTAATCAGATGGATCTGTTCTATTTGTGATTTGGAGACAGACAGCACAACTCTTCTGCCTATTTATGTACCCTGACATCTGACCATGTGAAGAATAGGATTCTAAATTCTTCCATTACCTTACATGTCAGTACCATGATTAGAACACCTCTTCAAGTCACCATATGACTGGATCTCTTAATTTAGTTGTTGGTTTGTTTGCTTTTATTCTTTTTATCACACATTTAAATAAACAAATGGAAAGATATGCATCATTTATGCACCTTAGTTCAATAATTATTTTAAAAGTGTCTAGATAAGTCCTGGTGAAAGCTAAAGATTTTGTAAGTATTTACCAACATATGGTTCCACATTGTACTTGATATAGCTCAAGAATGGAATTGCACTTCTTCCAAAACATACATAATCCAGAAGTTCTTACAATTTACATGTCTAAAATAATTTTGCTTCATCAGTTAACATTCTCTCCTTTTTTTCTTGTAATTTGTAGGTACTAGAAGAACTTCTTAACTTTTATTTGGAATTACACTCAGATTTGAAAGGTTTTCTCAGAAAACTTCCCATATACACTCAACTCTAGGCATGCAAATCTGTTATACTGGGGTCCTTGGAGATCCCATGAAGACCAAAAGATACCTTTACATTCAATTACTTAATAGCTGCTTTTTCTACGAAATTGTCCTGCAAAATTTCCTCAAAAGCAGAAATAATATGAAGAATACAATCTGAATAAGAACTAAATATAAAAATGGAAAATATTTTTTAAAAAACGCTAGTTAAAAATAGCAGAATCAGGAATTACATGTGTTATATTCCAAAGTTCAAATAAATGTAACAAAAAAGTACATTCTGCAGTAGAACAGTTATGTCAATGTTGGCTGTTATGCACAAGCTTTTCTATTAATTATGGAAACACAAATATAATGAGAACCAGGTAGGGAGAAAGGAGACTTACATAATCTTCTCAACACTAAAACAGAAAATTAAAGAATGATCAATTGTCCTTTTTGATTAATGTTTTTAAATGCTTTAATGGATCTGTGTCAGAATTTGGTACTAACCAAGTTTTTTATGCCATTATAACTTTAGTATAAGACAATAGTACTTGAGGTGCTCCAAGATAACAATAAATAAAAAGTCAGGAAAATATACCAACATACATTATATCTATTGCTTTTCCTCATCTCCTTGGAATTTTTTGAGTAGTGAATTCTACACATATGCACCACTTGCCACTCCCACCACTAAGTCAAAACCAAAGAGTTTTCTTAAAAGGAAGAGGATGCCAAAGAGGTATCTTAAAACCAAAGATAAAACTGCAGCAGGTCTCTTCACAGGCTATAACAGTCTTTTGAGCTGTAACAAGCCTATTGCATTTTTGGACTCAGTATCAGAGGCTTTGATGTAAATCTAGATAAGCTAGATAGACTGCAACAGAGTGTGGTAGGCTTTGGAGGACACTTGGGAAGTTACTGAGCATTCACTTACAGCCATTTTGTCCCACTGCACTCACATGTGCAGTCTGATTACTGATTGTAATGAAGGAAAAATTTCTTTTTAATGTTTAACAGATGTTTTGTGGTTTTATCATCATTAGTACCCCCAGGCTATCTTAAATTATTGAGATCTCTCTTGCAGTTTAAGACTGAAACATACTTAATTCTCTTTACAACCACAACACTTTATTTAGCAACAGGTTAGATTTTGAGCTTGGGATTTCTGTGCTGAGTAATATTTACAACCACAAAGAGCAACAGTGTTTTTTTCTCATTGAGAATTTTTGTTTCCATCTAGAAGTGCTCAAATTGTTTTATTTAATACATATACCACATTTCTACTTCTAATGAAGCTATTTTCTACTTCCTCTATTATACATTTATAAGAATAGCAGTCTACCGAATTTTTGTTACCTTTTTGTAGGAACTGATGCACAAAGAGAAGTAATTCACACTTGCTAGCCAGTGGCACTGTGTGGCAGATCTCCCTCCATCCTCTCACAGACACAGTGTAGACATAATCTATTATTAGAACATAATATTTGACACATAATTTTCATAGCAAAACTTATAAAAATTAATGAAGACCTTCAGTCTGTAAGCTTAACCCAGATCTAAGGTCCAACACTATGTGAAAATGAAGAATGAGTAGAAAAGTGCTTCTTTACTCTATCTTTAGTGAAAAAACCAGCTATTTTCCAAAATTTATTTTATCTATGAAGGATAAAACCAGAAACAAGATAACTTATTGCACATGGCACTGCTCTCAAAGACTATCAGCGGCAGCAGAACACAAGGGCATCTTAAAAGTGAAAATGTTTAACCAGGTAATCAACAAATCACACCAAAGGAATCCTTTTAACTTGTCACTACTTCATCTTCTTTTCATAAAAAATTCTACCAATACTTTGAAAAGGAATGAGATAATCAATTTTTAATGAGCAATAAAACTAAGAAAAGGGAAATAAATTTAAAACCCAACATTTTTAAAAAATAGCACCTGGAGTTACAGGTTTATCACAAGGTTAGTTAATGCAAATTTCACAGACAAGAATTTCAAGTTAAAAAATAAATATCCTGTGTAACGGTCAGTTCTTCTGTATTTTCACTGGTGATTGAGGAGCATCAGGAACAATGTAACACCATCAACTAATTAACAGTGAAGAAAATAAGAACACAAACATCAGCCTATACAAGAATACCAGACATCATGGGGAAGACCTCGTTCCATACAGAAATTCAAAAAACACCAGTAACCAACCTAAAAGCAAATCTTGGTTTGATTTTTGCACTTAGTTTATCTGTTATTTTAGAATGGGTTTTTCTTTTGGATTTGAGAGGCGTTTTCTTGCTATTGGCTTGTGCTAAGTATTTCCATTGCTCCTAGGTCTGGTAGGAACAATATTTCAGCCTTCTCCATTGCAGACTAGATTTGCATAAGAATAGAAAAACTGTTCTCTAACCTGTGTGAAAAAGGACTGGAAAATTTGAAAAGCGAACAGACAAAGTGGTTTGGACATTTCAATGAATCTGCAGCTCCATATGGAAAATTTTAATTACTGTAAAGCCTGGCAAAATATGTTTCCAGAACAGGCGATGCTACAACGTTGCACCTGTCAACATTTATTATATTTGGCATATTCAAAAGAAAACAGGCACAACTTGGATAAGCAGTTTGCCAAAGTTTATCTGTGAAAATACATATTGTTTGATAAAATAATTTATTCAATAATTCATGTCTATAGTTTTAGAGGTAGATAAGATATCTTCAATGAAATTCCAATATTTAGAATTACCACAGGGCTAAATTTTTCCTTTATCTCTATTTTAGTAGTTCACATTGGTGAAAAAATGTGGGTTCTCTTAAAGAATCCCCTAAATGTAGGCAAACACATGGCTTACAAAATTAGTTCTAAACATATCTTACATCAGAAGTAGAAAGTCAATCTATGACACTATTAAGTGACAGCTATTGTAATTAGGTTCTTTTTTTTTTAACCAACTGAACCCTAAATCCAGAAATCCATAATGGAATCAATTTTCATTGCATTTCTGAAAGTTTGGGTAAAAATTAGCCCTTCTGTCATAAATACCACTGTTAATACTATTAGAGGATCAGATTTTCAATAGGGGTGGGATATGACCATACAAACAGCTGAGCTGCAAATGCACACATAGCTGTACTGACTTCAGGGGAACATTTCTTAAGAACATGTACGTGCCTTTGCAAAATATTTTACATTTATGAGAAACCCGTGCATTTTGTGAACATGACCTGAGGAGCACCACCACAACAATATCTGTGCTTTTCTTACTACATCTTCTCTCAGGTGGCAAGACAGCAGCATGGGAGCTCTGATTGTTCTAGGAGCAGCAGCAGGATAACCAATTATTTTCTGCCAGCTACACTTAAAAATGCTATAGTACCAGTAGAATTTCAATAGCGTTTACTTGAAGGAGAGCACTAGTCCCAGAAGTAGCATGAAAATAAAAAGGGGGAAAGCTCAACCTCTTCATAGGCAATGTTTTCAGGTGTATGCAGTCTCATGAGTACCTTACCATTTTCTCATGCATTTTTCATACTACCTTATATTTATTTCACATTCTCAAAATGTCCTGCATAATCAGAAAAAAAAAATGTTTTTCCTGTATGCCTAAATTTAAATGGACTTCTTTGAATTACACTTTTTATTTCTTCCCACCCTCCTCCTCTGCCTTCACCACTGTTTCTTTTAATTCTTTCCAAAATAATTTTTAAAAGTAGCTACAAACAAGAATTTTACCTACGCTTCATCTCTAGGCTTAGCTGTAAATACAGCAGATGACCAGAAAAAGAGGCAAAGGAACAGATTTTAAAATTACCTTCCTAGATTTTGACTCCATTTACGTGAACTTTTACTTCAACCATTCATATAAATTGTTCTAAATATTATTTGTAATAGTCCCACAACTTCTATAGAAAATGTGTTCTGCAAATATACCCAACAATGCTTTTTAGAAGACAACTCTACTGCATACTAAAACACACGAACACAAGAAAAAAGAAGCCATAGCAGTAGACTATAATCTCATTTGTGAAGTCCCCTGTGATAATATGGCCACACTTCTCAGACTGCTGAACTCACTTCTGAATTCGCCCAGTTCATCAAGACACATCCTGCTCTAAAACATGAGTAGAACACAATTCATAAAAAAATTCTTAATCTGTCACTTCTTAACTTCTTAATGCTCCTTATGATTGTTTTTCCTCCCTGTTTGAATTGTAGAGAAAGGTATTTTGTCTTATTTTTCTCTGCAATTCTCCATACTTCCATTTGGTGTATAATAAATATTTATATACCGATGTCATACATGATTTGAGTCAGTGTCTGCTGAACTGTTATATGGCTCACTGATATTATCAAAAAGAGCAGACTTTCTGTTATCCTGAAACACACAGATGCAGGAGGCACTATGAGTGTTTCTAAGTGCCAAACCTGGCTGTGGGGGCCATGCAAGAGACACGAGACATTCATAGACACTGTAAAATAAAATTTTTTTAAGAGGGTTATTTTAAAATGTTACGCTGGATGATAAAAAGAAACAGAATAAAAAACATATTTTATCAGTCTGATTGTAAACTGCGGAAGAGCTGCTACTCTATTAATTTTTCCTTAGGGAATTTATAATCCACTTCAGTATTTATGTAGTTGAATTTTTCAAAAATCAAGTCACGTACAGCAAAGATATCTTCTGCTTTGGATGCTGCATGTAATTGAGATTTTTCTTTTTCTAATGTCGTTCCGTTGTTACATGACTGTGAGTGGTCGTAAAACCTTGGTTCTGTGTTAAGTTGTTATTCTCCAGCTGTACTGATGTTTCTGGTAGTTTTCAAGATTTTCAGTGGTGCCTGGTGATTTTACTTCCCCAGGCTGCAATTCTTGAGGTGACACAACTTGCCTTTCACGGTATACTAAGTGATTTCTGAAAATTTGCTTCTTTAAGTGTCTCAAAAACCAAAGAATTAATCATTTCAAATCATCCACCATTTAAAAAATTCTCATGTATAAGATCTTGTTGGTTCTAATATATAATCAAAGAAAATCCTTTTAAAGTACTAGATGTTAAATTCAAGAAGGTTCTTTGAAAACCTATGGCATGAGTGAAACAATGTTTGTCTCTTTCAGGAAATAGCTAGTGTCCATTAAGGATATCAATTTTCTTATTCTTTTCTCAAACACAATGTAATTCCACAGGCTTGCAGCTCCCATTGATTTGAGGTATATCTGACTTTAGCCTGAGGGTAGTGATGCATTTTACATGTTGACAGCAGCCACAGGGATACAAACAGAAATGAAAACACTTCTGAATCTTAGGATACACAGTTCAACATTGATAACAGCAGTCACTGTGTATCTCAAAGCCTTCCCTCAAAAATATGTTACAAACTTTTTAGATACCAACAAGCAAGACAAGAGCAGCAGTTCATCCATCTTCTCAGTTTGTGATTCATGTCTGGTAAATATGAAATTTGAGGGAGAATAAAAGCCCTCAAAGACTCTGTTTTACCTTTCTCCAGCTTAGGCTGGATTTTTTGGTGTTTTTGTTCCCAGCATCCCACTAATACCAGCACCCCTCTCATTACTCTTTTTTCTCAGTAGTGCTTTGCAGAGAAACTGTGGGGCATGGAAGCCTGTACATAATCCACCATTAGTGTGGTGAGCATTTATATCTATAGGATACTAAGGAGCCTGAAGAATCTGAGGTGGCAAGAAGGCCAATTTCCTCATGAAAAAGGTTGCAATTCTGGGCGCCCATCTTCTTCCAAGATCTTCAGTTCTCCTTCTTCCTTCCATACCTCTGCAACCTCACATGCCCCTACACCCAGGCCAGGTCCATCTTGCTATAAATAATTTTAGCAGAAAAATCTTCCTAATCAGAATGAATTTTGTGTATCTGAAGTTGTTAGCTATTTTCTTGCCCTGACTCAGCAGTCACTGGCACATCATGCTTCAATGCAGTCTGTCAGTTAGAAGATAAATGTGTCATAAAACAAAGACATTACTACACTTGAAAGCTTCCTGATTAGTACATTGGGAAAGATCACTTCTGCTTTAAAAGCCTGACCTAGCATCCTTGAAGGCAACATTGTTCTCCTGTTTTTGACTTCACTGGCAGCAATCAAGATTAAGCTTTCATGAAGGTTGCTGTGCACCAGTGTCACACAGCTTAATAAACTTACTGAAGTTATTTTGATGTTCAATAGATGTCTGGGGTCATCCTCCATCTCTAAGTTGTGGTGTATTACACAAACCTGTTTCTTGGACATATCTTCCCTTAAAACCTTTTTTTTTTTTTTTTTTTTTTAAATTATTGTTCATTTTTAAGAATATGGCTTCTGTCTTCATTAATTCTGTTACAGAAAGCAAAGTAGTCAAATCAATGTACAAGGAATAAGGTCTGAAACATTAATAGGGATATACAGGTTCTGTAAGAAGTAACTTTTAATACTTTTAAAGAAAGTTTTTCTGTTTTCAGAGTTTATGACAGAGTGGAGAAACATAAAATTTTCTGGAGGTGATATTTTTAAAAAGATACTTTTAAGTGAATGTAAAATCTTCTGAAGTAAAAATGCCATATGTCAGCATAGGCTTGTATTACCGTCACTGAGTTAAAAAAATCCAAAAAACATCCAAAACTCACTTTCTCACTCTCTTGATTAACAGCAACATTACTTTATGAAAAAGCCTTGATACAATTCAACTGAAAGTTGTTCAACACAAAGCTTTTGAGCCAGTACAGCAGAACAAAATATTTTCATAACTACTTAGCAAGTAATCCACTAAAGTTGGAAGAAATCTGTATCCAGATAAATCTTTTACTAGATTGTAAACCTAAATCATGCAGGAAAATGGAAGAATTGAGTATTTACTGTCATCAGCATGAAAAAAACATTGCAACACCATCTCAGCATTTGCAAGTATAAAATGTGCTTGGATATGAAAAAGGGGAAAGGTACTAGCTAGGTGAAGAGGTGTCTTATTTGCAACTTTGTGGGTGATGAAATATCGGATCACTTACAAGTCCAGCAGATTCCCTTTTTTCTGACATATTTTGGTTCTTGTTTAAATTTCAGATTTTCTTACATTGTGTGCAATGTGATTTCAAAGAACAAATGCAGTTACACACAAATATTTTCAGAGTAATTTCCTCTCTCTAGATAAATTTAGTACTTGCGGAATAGACTTTCCTGTCTGCACTCAGGAATGTTGTACTTTATCCACAAAATAGAGCAGAATAATGTAGGCTATCCCTTCAGTGTCCCCTTAATGGGCTTTTACTTTAATATATTGAAAAAGCAAAGACAATGATCTTTTACTTTAATGAACAACATATTCAGCATATAAAATACTTTTGAAAGTATCAAGTTGTTTAACAGAAAATCTAAATGAGTACAAATGTTTCTAGGTGAGCCTGTTCTCACAGGAGCACCTGAAACAAAAAACTCAACAGACAAAGCACTAAGTCTTCACTGAAATTTTCTCCATCCTGTAATTTATTACATTATTAATTACATGCCAATCCAAAACTGAAAAAATTCTACTTTCTGTTTAATCTTCAAAAAACCCACCAAAAGAAAACCCATCAATTTTCTGCTCAATTTGGCTTTTTTATGTAATGTTAAAGAAACCATTGCAACACAGAAAGACAAAGTACAGAATATATATCTTCATCCTTTTTAACATGTCATCATGTGGCAAGAAATCTGAGTTGTTTGTTAATCTTCACAGCAATCAAAAGTTGCAATATAATTGTTCTTTTAGATAAATATTTATAAAAACAGATGCCTATAAAAATATTTCAGCCTCTTCACAATATTTCAGCAAAAATATTAAAACAAGACATTTTAACACATTTTGACAATTTTGGGTTTGGACTACATTGTGTATGAAATTATAGTTTGCTTAAAGTTTGTTGCACAATGCAATAAGGGCACCTAGCCAATTAGCACTTAAAGTGCAATGGCTGGAGTTCAACTTGTTCGTAAAAAAACCCACAAAAAGTCCTCTGCTGTCATCAACACCTAATGTGGATACCTGAAGTTGGAATTCAGTTAAGCAATCAGAAATAAAGGCACATGGAGATTTTAGGGCTGGAGGCTACAAAAACCTGAATGAAGAGATGACTTTGGCTCAGTTATGAAGGTCTTTGCTAACAAGCTCTCTAAATACATTTTCATCAGCTGTAAAACAAAATAAAAATTCACCCCAAAATAACTGCTGCAGCAGAAAGAGTGACCGAAGCAGTGATGCCACAAAACAGCAAGTAAAACCACAGAGGTAAATGTCCAAAAACAAGATTGTTGCATGATGGATGATCTCCATCTGACAGAAAAGTGGTGATGCAAGAAATGGCTTGCAGTATACAGAACTAAATTATTTAATAAATGGATTCAATGTACATGCAGCCATACATGATAATATATATTTATAAACCTATTGTTCTACCTTTATTGTATGACATATGGTAAAGTTCAAGACATCAACATCCTCAGAGTCACCCTACACTTTGCCTCAGGTTTCTTATTACTGGAAAATTTTGAGCTATTTCCAGAGAACATTTTTTTCTGTTTTGCCCAGACTGCATTTTCCTGGCAGCTCTTTTTGTGTTATTATTGGTGAGCAGTTGGAATTCCTGTTTATTCATCCCAGCGATACCTCTAGAGGTAGATTTGTAACAGTATTTTGTCCTTGCACAACACATTTCTCAGAAAGGCCAGCTGCAAATGACAGTTTTGGAAGTAACTTTGATTTTGCATTGCCACATGTCTTCAGGTCAGCAAAGATATGCCTGAATTATGTGGCTACATCAGATCAGTTTGAGGCCACTCATTCCCACTGGACTTTCTGCTGTGTACTTACAGGATGTCTCTAATACGTTATTTAAATTGTATTGTCTAGAAACTCCAGTATGTCCAGGGCCATATAATATCTCTAGATTTATCCTATCTGGTATGAAAACTTTTGCCTCATTTGATGGCTACTATGCTTCTGATCTCTCTTATACAAGGACAGCCTCCCATTGCATGACACCATTCTCCTACACAAGGGGAATAAGTCCAGAATTAACTTTTTTAATTTTATTTTTCAAGTGTCTTTCTGAGCCTAACTTTAGCAAAATGACAAAATATACATTCCAGAATTTTTCCCATTGTTTTTACTGAACAACAGCCAAATCTTCCTCCTTTGAAACACCATTTCTTCATCAACAGCTATTGCTATGCTGTTTAAATAGCAGCTAGATTTAATTCATAGTGTCTTCTTTCTGAATTTTGGGCTACTTCTCATTTGTTTGTTTCAATTTTTTATATATTCTTACATTATTTTTCTTCCATCATTTGGATGGTTACTTCCATTGCCTTGCCCTTTTCTGCTGCAATTAAAACCCACCAACACTTAGTGTACATCTGAGATGAATACACCTGGCAGCACTCACTTCAAAGAAACTGCATCATCAATGAAGTCAGAGCAGCTGAGTCTAATAATGTAAATAGAAACAGAACATATGCATATACACCACAAAACAAAAACAAACTCCCAATCACAATCCTTTCATGTATTCAGCACGGAAGTATGTTCAGATAAAAAAGACCATTAGCATTTCATCAGTAATGTTGTCAAAGCCTTTCATGGGAAACAAGCCCAGAAGAGTTTCTGTGCAGCAACCATACCAGTAGAGCTGGAAAAATAATTATTGGAAGCTGCTGATCTTGAAATTGCAAACAAGGGAACAGGAAGTGGCAGAACGATTGATTTTCTTTATTAATAGTGTCAGAGATATTGTTTTAATGCATCTTATCTTTATCCTAACCTTGGGATGTAGTGCAGTATTCACAAAGAGCATTCAGTGTAACTGTATCATAAAATCTGTATTATATTAGTGACATGTAAGGTCAAGTACTAAAGCTGCATAGTATATTAATATAGCCAATATATCAGAAGACAAGTTAACGCATACCTTTTATTTTTGTCTACACTATTTCATAAAACCAATTTTCATTTTCATGCACATGATGAATTGCAAATTCTAAAAGCATTCTGACAACATTTAGGAGCATCTCTTCTTATTTTCTGTGAATTAGGGAAAAACTTGATTATTTAACAATATAACTCTTGACTGCAAGTGCTAACATTCATAAGCTATGTTAAGCTAGTACTTATTTAAACTATGTCTTGACCAAAAAAAAGATGCTAGGTATGTTTTCCTCAAGAAAGGGGGGTTTATTGCAAATTATTTCTTCAAAACTACTAATAAATGGCTACTGTTTACTACTGTAATACTCTGTGGAGAATCTGTCTCAGCAGAACAGAGTGCCTCAGTCTTCAATACATCTCAGCTTTGTACATGTTGCTCTAAAAATAACAGTAATTTCATGCCCCTTTCTGGATCTCAGAACAGCAGTGCCAGGTCTGTACCATAGCCACTGGTGCCAGGGATAAGAACTGGCACTGCAGCTCCACAGAGTTTGCCCCGGACAGGTTCTGTGGCAGGCATTGGCCTTGTGTTCTCTGAAACACAGTTTCATCCAACTTCACCTACTTGTTCCAATGAATTATAAACTAAGAAAAAGCTTGCCACAAGAGTTTATTTTACCCAACAATGAAAGATATACGGACATGACTTCTCTAATAATTGTAAGAAGGTGGCAAGATCAAGGACTCAAGGTCCAAGTGTAAAACTGAACTCTCAATTTTGAGACACGACAACTATCTGGCTTTTACTTCAGATGTCCTCCTTGTGAAATAGAGAGTGAGTGATCTATCAGAGTCATTTTGAAGAACAAGATTAAGGAGAACCTGTGGGTCAAGAGCAATTATACATATCTGGGACACTACAGACAGATCAAAGAGTCCTCAAAAGAATTAACGTACTCTACTCAGTGGTGCCACAGAAGTCAAATCCTGACTACTAAGTGTAGAATAAAAATATTTTAATAACTTAAATAAAAAAGTTTAAACCATTAACTTCCTAGTATAAATGTAATTCTTTTCTACTATTACTACAGAAATTATTTATAGTGCAAATATACTACTACTTTCCTCCCCTCCTCTATTTCTCTTTTAATTTAATATCTCTTAGCATCAAAGTAAATAAAGGCACCAAACATGTTCATCCCCTATTGAGCAGAGGCAATTTGTAAATTTTTATTTTTCAGTGCCATTGTTAGAAACTTTTGTAAACATGTATGGTGAGCATAACAAGATTTAAGATCTCTCTTACTATACACTTTGAATCAGTACTGTAGGAATGGGAGAAATTTCTAGGGTAATATTCTTAAGGAAGATAAATATTTCACAACAAATTAGTAGCCAGGTATGTTATACTGCCATCTCTTCGCTCCTTCAGATCCTCCTTTATTTAAGGATAAAATCAGAATTAAAACCACTTTTTAAAATACATTGAAACTCCAGAAGGCTGTTACAGTTTACTGTACATGGTAAGTTTTATAAAATTAATTTCTCTCTCCTTTTTTTTTTTCCCCAAAACACCTCTTACCCTAAAATTCTGCAATATTACTGCAGAAATTCTTACACAGGATGCTAAATTTATCTCTCAGCTTCTTGGAAAGAGATGCTGTTCTGTTCACAACAACATATGTATAACTAATAAATGTTTAACTTAAATCACTGCAATTCAACCAACAGGATTGTCTGAAGACCAGACTGAGCCCTTGACCTTGCTCCATCCACATTCTGAGCAAATAAAACATTATGTAAACAAATTAGGTGACAAGAAACACTGTCCCCCACTACTACATCCATGTGAATGAACATGTGAATTTACAGGATGCATAGCTGCAGACTGGGAAAATTTCAAAGATATTTGCTTTGTTCTGCTTTGTTTGGGTTTGGCTTCTACCCATTGAATTGACACTATGTCTGTAGCACAAAAATTAATTCAGTTGAACAACATTTAACTTCCTAGAGCATAAATATCTGAGTAGCAACTCTATTAGATATTCTACTTATTTATTTTTCAACAAGAATATAAAGGCTTAAAACTGCTTGCTACTCAAAAGAATAAGTGTGACACCAAAAGACTATTTGACATTTGGCTCAAACTTAGTGATAAGCCATTTGGGGTGAAAAACTGAGGTGGTGAGAAATTCACTTTTTTCACAGAAATTCTGGAGATCCTTTCTATTTTCTGAAATTATTACAAAGGCTATCTATTTCTAAATGTCTCATTACAGAGCAGTGGGAAAGAACTTGGTTCCCAGATCTCAGTTCCAGTCAGACTTCTCCACGTGCAGGTCTGTCTGAGGAGTTTTTACTTTTGCCAATACATCAGGCATCCAGCTTCACACAGCAAGGATGATATTATGGGAAATGAAACCCTCTTTTTTTCTACCCATAAAAAACTCCCACATATGGAGGCCTGGGGACAAGGCCCTGCACAGCACCCAGGAGCATACATGTTGCTCATTTCAGCAGCAAAGACTGGATTATCTGAGATGGAAGAATGACTTTAAATGTATTTTCCAGTGTGAATCTGCTCCATGTGGATAAGTGGCATTTATGATCCCTATACATGTGGAATGCCTGTAAAATGCTTTAAGATCAACAACGTGCTGATGCAGGATTTAAATAGAGAAAGAGTGGAAGTGTGAGGAAGATGCATCATTTTGAAAAAAGAAATGGAATGCTGATAGTCTCTGGTTGTTTCCTTTTGCATTTATTTGCATGCACATATGTGTCTCTACTCTAAGAGAGGGAAGCAATACTGCTTGAATGTTTCCTCACTGACAGAGGATACAGTGCCAAGCTGAATAAACATCTACCCTCTAGCAGGGACACTCTAAAACCAGTTTACCTGGAATAATTTAGATTATAATTGCTACTTCAAATAATTATAATAAAAGTAATGGTCCAGAAGCAACTGGCACTAAACATACTTTGCTATGCTTAGTTGTCCATCAGTCACACATAGCCCTAGTTGTCAATTATTAGGGCTGTGACAGCAACTCTAAAAAGTTTGGATGTTCTTACTGTTCTGGATAACTTGAAAAACATAATCAGGTATTTTGTTTGACCTTATGGCTCTGAAATATATACAGATAAATAAAGGATGGGACAAACCTTCCCTGTCCTTCCTATTAGCCTGATTTTCAGCCACAGTAAGTAAATCATATATATTACAGAACTCCAAAACACATTGAAAAAACTTCTTAGTCATTTAATCCCCATTTATGTTGAAAAGAGCCAGTCTAAAGCACAAGAGAGACAATCATCAAGCAGGAAACATGTACAAGGAAGACATTAGAAAAAGTGAATAGCTGAGCAACTTGCTCCAGAGGAGGAAAGCAAATGATAGAGTAACACAAGTCTCAGTACTGAAAATGTTTTTGTTCATTTTTATGTATAAGGTGATCTGAAAGAGCTACAGTGTGAAAAGATGATAAAGCAAACAAGAGCAAGTACAAGTTCTGAAGCGGGGGAGTACCCCCAGAAAAGAGAAGACAAACACAAAGAAAACCCCCCAAGACCTTCAAGCATGGGCAGGGAGAAAAATATCTCAAATAGGCTAGTGATTAGGAAAATTGCTGTATGAACATTAACACCCACTGCAGTTTAGTAGTAAAAGATGGATGTCAAAGAGAAGTAATAAAGCTGTACTGTGACACGCCCTTTTATTCTGATCACAGAATCTTTTATTTCTTTTTTATCTAGGAAATCTCAAATTTCAGCACTACCTTACATTTTTCTTTGCCTTTTAACTACACACTGTCTTCCTCTGAAGAATATCTGAAACTGTCAATGTATTCTTCAAACATCTGTGTTAATTTTAAAAGAAATAAAACCTTTTGTAATACAGCTTGAAAAAAAATAGTAAGCCTCCTGAGTTAAAACATTTCTACCATTTATTGTTGAATGTAGTTGAGTACATGTTTATGCACTTCTAATTTCTTGGGTGTCATACAGTGCTTCATGCAACAATATTTATTCTATGTACTGTCTTAGACCTCAGCAATGTGTGTATTTGTGGACTGTTGACTACAGAACCCATTCACAGAACCCAGCCTTTCCATGTCCAATCATAACAAGAACTTCCAAATCTATAAATTTGTGGTTTTATTAATTACATTAAATATACTATATTTATAAATACATTATGTAATAATATATTATATATTACTATATTTACAATATTATATTGTATAATACAACATTGTGTCATTATATAACATATCAATCAATTATATACTATAATTATTTTATACAATATAATAACATAATATAATTATAATAAGTTGAGGTGCTATCAGTGAGCCTTCTACCACTTGCAGTTAATTCACGTTAAGTTACATTTCTAATTTAGTTGGTTATGTCTTGAATGCAATGATCTTTTGTATATTCCCTTTCAAGATTCATTGAAGATCTGTTCTGTTCCAAATAAGTGCCAGAAAAAGAAATCCCATCCTTCTTTGGAAAGAGAAAACATGAAACGTGCTCTACACTGCTGCCACTCATTATTTTCTTTAATGTTTTAAAAAACCTTGCCCTTGAGTATTAATTACATTTCTATTAAGAAACATGCACAACTCACCATTACCCCTGCCAGCAATTAGCTGTCATGATCAGAAATTAAGAGTAATGCTAGTTATAGTATCTTAAAAACAATGGAACACTGCCACAGCCAAATTACCTGATAAGGAAAGTAATTTTAACTTGAAAGACAGGCTTTTGTTGGATGGAATGGATGATACAAGTGTGATCAGATTATGATGTTGATTATTTGCTCTCCATTCACATTTATTTGCAGTGGCATCATAAAAATCTCATTTAAAGATGCAAAAGTTTATCTCAGGAAAAAAAAAGAGCTGGACTGAGGCATGGATTCTAGCACACCTGGATTCTAGACCCTAAAACTGTGTCTTAGTCTTTTATATATTTCTATTTTAAAGAAATAAAATCTTCAAAAACCCACTGTAACCACAAGAAACACAAAAAATGAACTCTAGTCTGCAAACTGCCTGAAACAATACCAAAAAAAGACACAGGAGAATGAGTTTCTCTATTAAAAATTAAAAAATTAAAAATCACAGACTGCTAATTCAAAGACCAAACTCCTCATTGCATTGATGGAACAGGGGTGGTGAAAAGAGGAAGGCAGAAGTTTCCAAACGCACAAATACACATACCACTTTCAAAATAGAAAGGGCTTCATCAGTCATACAGCTACCAAAGACTGAGTAAACGACTCTGTCATGCCCCTTTGCCTCCCATTCAAGGTAGTTACAGAACATCCAGAAGTCATGGTGTTTTCCCTGGTGGTCAACTTGTGGCTACTGCTAGCCCAAACAACTGAAGGACAGAAAGATTCCTGGATAGTTTATGTGGTTTTAATACCATCAACAGACTTCTAAACGCTGTTTGCTTCAGTTCACACCAAAATTGGATGCGTGAGGTAAGTTTTATGAACTGGCCAAATCTTACCTTAAGTTCTTACTACTAGGGAAGCTTGACTGACACTTTTTACCCTCTTATGAGATGCAAGACAAATAGGGTAGATTTTTTTAATATTTTCATATGTTTAGTTACTGTTCTTTTCAGATGAAAGAAGACACCAAAAAGTAATAGAGCAAGAGCTATCAGTCCTTTTCATCTGATTAGACTAGAAGACCAATGAACAGAAGTTTGGGCAGCAAAAGGGGAGCAGCAATCCAAAGAGGGCAGAAAGCAATGTCAGTTTTAGCTCTGTTTACTCACTCTTTAAGTTTCAAAGAACAATGCAGAGTTAAAGTAAATCAGCAGTGCAGGCGTGAAGCAACACTGATGTAAAATTTATAGCAAAAGTCTAACACCTCTGGAAACAAATCAGCTATGAGGCAAACAAACTCTGAAGCCTGAGTACAATCTAATAAAAAATATTTTAAGAATTCCAGTGGCATGTCTAATTTTTTTAGCTTTTGACTTAAGTCCAGCTAGACTTAGCTTCTGAGTTGTTACTTAACTTGTATCAAAAGTTTGTTTTTAAATGAACAATTACATACTTTATTTCTTAAGTTCCAAGTTCAAATATTAGACTATATAAAACATATTTTATCTCATTTGAATTAAAGGAAAAAAAAACCAAAAACAAAACAAAACAAACAAACAAAAAAAAAACCAACCAAACAAACAAACAAAAAAAACACCAAAAAAAAACCACCCCCAAAACCAGACAAAAAGCATTTGCATTTAAGATCAAGTACAGCTCCCTCAGCTCTTCCTATATTGTTACTATCCAGGAAAATGAGCCAGTATTCAGTTACACTATTGAAATTGTCAAATTTTTCAAGTGTCTGACTTTTAACCACATGTCAGCAACACTCTCTGCATGTCTAAATGTGTCTAAAACAGTTAGTGACATCTTAACCTGCAAGCAACTATTGAGAGAAGAAACACACTATAAACATGAAGAAGCCATTTAAGTCAATATCAATATAAATAAAAATATATTAACCTTGAGGAAATAGAAAGAACTCTTTAGCTTCTAAACATTTTCAGGTAGGGATGATATTTTGCTTCCTTTCAGAGGAAAGGTTTCTGAAAGAACAGACCCGTGACAGTTGTACCATAGTCTAAATGAAGCCCTTGACTCAAGCTTGCACCCTCTTTGGAGCAATGCAACTGTTTCAGAGGAGCTCATTCCGCTCTTTCCTGCATAAATACCGTTAGTGTGCCAGGATATCTTCCTTAAGAAAGGTTTTCTCAAAATGCAGTGGGTTCTGTGAACATGTGTAGTGGAACTTCTCCAAATATAAAGTACATTATCACACCAACTCTTAAAGGGAAGCTGAATTATATAGTTTTTAAATATAATTTTCCTTGTGGTCATTTGCTTTCTCATCTACACAATACCATTATAAGCCTGCCACATGCTACATAAGGACTCTTGGTATGAGGAATTTCCCTTTGAAATCACCTTACTAAGGTGTTGTAATATGTCTGCATGAGTATACTCTTCTCTAAACACATTTATGGTGCTTTCAGGTCATAACTCCAACATGTTACTGTCATTCTGCAAAGACATCCTAAAATAAGCAATATGTTCTACGTTCATCACTGTCTAGTGAAAAGATAAAAAGCTTAAGAGGCACTGAATTCTAGACAATATAATTTTTCAAGGAACAGTATTGGTCACAGAAAGCTCTGCATATGTTACAGATAATACCACACAACATTTACAACTTAATTAGCCTAAACTACAATGAGTACGGATCCCATCTGCCTTTTCAAAACAACACAGATCAATTAGAATTTCTTTAAAATCAGATTTCTGTCATCTCAACTACCTATACTTCAAGAATTAGAAGACTACTAAGAACGGTTTTAATCAAGGACTGCTTAAAAAAATCAGGAGTATTATAGTTTGAGAGATTAAGCTACAGATAGTCGATGTAAAGGACAAAAAGTAATGTGCATTATTCTAGAACTGCAAAGAGTAGCTAGAATTAGAAACTCTTGGAGAAAAATAATTAAGAGTGACTTTCCAGCAGTTTACTGTTTATTTAGTAGTTTATTGCTTCATTCCTTGTAGATTAAAGAGATTAACATTGTTTCCTTTAAAAAAAAACAAACCTGTTTGCTTTCCAAGTAATCATTCCTTCAATCAATACTTATAGCAGCAGCTTTTTCCTCAAGGAAAGCAAATCAAACCAAAATTTAATTATTTCTAAACAATCTTCTGAGGTGTTTTTCATTTAACAACTAATTATTTCCATTAGAATTTGGATCATGTAACTAAATACTTTATCTTTTATTTCTGTTTGGAAACAAATGGCAGCTACCAAGAATCACTTTTTCCTTTAAGAAAATCTTGCTGATATAGAGAGAACATTTCCTAATTTACAATTATTAGTTTCTGCTAATTATCAATCCTACTAATCCTACCCAAAAAACTGTTGATTTTGGCAAACCTTTTCTGTGCCAGTATACATAGTTTCATTTAAAGCATAACCTTATTTTACCTTCAAATACTAACAGAAATAAAAATACCAACAGATGGTGTCTCTATGTCTATGTATATCACAACTTAGAGTTTTGAACACAGAATCATAGAATAATTAGGGTTTGAAAAGATATTCAAGATCAACAAGTCACCTCTGACCCATACCACCAATCCCACTAAAGCATATTATGGAGTGCTGTGTCCACTTTTTCACCAGTGACCCCAGGTGGTGCTTGAAAGAGCTTTTGCCATTTATGATATGAGGTTTCTTTATATTGAAGATATATCTTTTTACTAGAGAACCTAGCATATTTTATTGAAGAATTCACTATAGGTGTTAATCTTTTCACCATGGATCTCTCCCTAGTCATTATTTGGATAAAGTTTGAATCAAAAATAATATAGTTACTTAAAGGTATAGCTATTTTCTGTTAATAACCAATTCCAATACTGTTTTGGGGTGAGATATGGAAGAATGTGAATGTTTTTATACAACCTGTATTAAGAGCTGTTCCTAAGACTAAATTCTGCAAACTCTGCTCTGTTTACCCTGATCTTCCCAAGGTCTCTACAGGCACCCTACTCTCTTCATGAGGAGTATTTAATAAAATTTATTTCTTCCACATTGCTAGATTGAAACAAAAATTTTAAAAAAACCCCAAAAACAAAACCAAAAAAAAACCACCTTACAAGCCTGCTTTTCCCCTCTTTTAGTATGTCAGCTTTTTAAACTATGAGATCCAGAGAGCAATAGTATTTCACTCTCTTTTGGAGACAGCACAACGAGGGATGCCCTAGGTGAATTCTAAAAGTTAAATCTCGTAAGTTTTGTGCTTATGAAAATTCTTCAAGGGAATTAATCTTGTTTTTTCCTCACAGAGGTTAAGCATAACATTAACATAACTTTGAAAAACTCAGTGTTGAGAGCACAAATTCGAATTAGGAATGAATAGTTATCTCCTTTTACCCGTAGTATAGCTTTTTCCTACTTGCAAGGAAGCAGAAACAAAAAAATTGTCCCATAGTTATATATGTTCCCACACCATCAGTAATTGGAAAGTAGAAACAGGAAAAAGAAAATATCTGCTTCTCAGGGCTGCCTGAAGTAAACTGGCCTTTTATCTCCTTATGCTTCTTGTTACCTTTAATTTTGGTTTTCATGCATATCCATCATTGTACTATTAGCAATTCAGCACTGCAGTGAAGTCCTGTTGTTCTAACCAGACTTTGGAGGAAAACATTAAAAGTTTGGTGATACTCATGAAACATGAATATGTAAAATTCATGGGCATGCTGATACTTAAAAAAAAATAAAAAAAAAAAAAAATAAAACCACCAAAATAACCCCATAACAGAAATGTAGCTGCTGCCCTTTCCTTGAAGGAGTTAAGAAAAAATAAACCCACAGTTTTACAAATTCCTGATGCTTTTATACAATAGTATCTGCAAGACTGGTTTGTCACCTGTGTGGGCTGAACATGATAAATTGCTTGCTAGCTAAAATTCAAGACTACTGACAAGGAATTTGGCCTAAGGACATTGTTTATTTCCTATGAAAGCTTTAGAAGGTCTTTGTATGTGCTTTGTCAATCAAATATGGGCCAGGAACTCACTGTGCTGAATTCTAATGAAGAGACTAATCCTTTGCAAGGAATCCCTGCACCATCCCCAAAATACCCATCCACTATCTATGAGTCAGTTGAATTTGAGCTCCTCAATTACACACATAATTTTGTCATACAAGGCCGAAACTCATCCCCTTTTTGTGAAAAATTTCTCTTTTACATCAATGGCAACATCTCTGGAAAAATCAAGACAAGATCTTCTGGTAATAGTTAAATATATCTATGATTTTTTGTTGCAGTATTTGCTAGCCAATAGTAAATGTGACAAAGATTTTTACACCTGTTTGGACTCTCTTCCTGATGAATCTGAACATAGATTAGCAGCACAAAAGCCTTGGAATAATACTGTCATGGCAAACTAATCCTACGCATTTGATCAGATATTATGAATATTCATAATACAGAAAAACTGTGCCATAATCCACAGGAGAGTAGAAAAGATCTAAAGGGTGGTCTCCGAAGCATCATGCAAAACATCTCAAGATAGCAGGTTTTAGGGTACACGAGGGACAGGAGGGTGGAGATAACCCCTACCAATAATGCCCCTAATATTGTAAACATCTTCAGATTAAAAGTAAGTCCATTTTAAGCAACTGAAGGAGTGTTGATTGAGCTTCAATTGAGTATTTTTTTTTTTTATTTTACTAATTTCAAAGACTTTTTCAAAGCAATAATGGCCATGCATCCCAGATAATTAGAAGATTTCTCATATTTCTCCTAATCACCTGGCTATGGCCATATTATTCATGGTTAAACATTAAAAAATCAGTAGAAAGGTTAAAATCACAAAGAACATGAAGCATTATGAGAAAAAAAAAAAGCATAATGGAAAAAAATGATTGGCCACAACAATTGGTTTTAAAGACTAAGATTATGGGTTAAGCCAGTTTACCATCTGTTTTTCACAACATGCATAAGAAACATGTGATAGAAGACAAAAGATTTATTGGCAGAATTGCAGGTACAGACAAAAATTAAAAGACCAGATCTCACCACTCGCGTGCAGGGAAAGTAATACACATTCACACATAGACACCCTTTCTAAAAAGAGGAAGAGGGGAAAGCCCAACTGCAAAATTTTGACCATGGTATGTGATATACCTAGACAGAAAAAAATGATGTTTATGTTGTCAATCTACAGACTTGGGCCAACTGGAAAGTAGGTAATTCTGGTCAGTATGGTACAGGAAAGAGCAAAGATAAAAGGTTATATTGCTGTCATTATGGGGAGGCAAACACTCTACAGACAGCACAAAATCTTTATTATGATGTATGACAGAATAAGATTCTCTTAGAATAAAAGAAGTCAATGGCCAGGGTGATGTGCCTTAGCTGGGATAGCTCTTTAATACACTACAGTCGAGCTCGGTATTATGAATCTCATGCCTCAGGAACACATATATTAATATGTGAAATGTCAAATAGCTATCTGCCAGGTGTGAACCATTAGGTCTCTGTGATTTGGTGCACTCTGATACATCCATTTGATGCAGGGTGCAAATGTAATCAACTTTGATTATGATGTGCTACTGTGGGTACTTCAGGAGAGGCTGATTTATTTTTAGATTACTGCATCTTTTGAACCATCAGAGCTCTCTTGCTGAAAATCGCGGTGTAACTACTACTGGAGGGCCATTGATACATAACCATCATGTGCTATTTCTACATAGGAGGCCTAAAACAGGAGGTATTGATGCGCTTCAATTTTTCTGAGGGCTCCACTAGAATAGATTTATAGCCATACAGGATGGATAATTTATTCATTTACATAATGCATCTGACCATTCAATGTATCCTTTAAAAAGGAAGGGAAATGATTATAAGTAGTTCTGGATCAAATTAATTCCTTCACAGATCCACAGGTAAGAGTTTTACTGGCAATTTGCTTGGCTTTATTTTGAAAGGACCTGCAGCATTTTTAATAGAAAACTTCATATCTGCTTAGTGGATTACAAAAGAAAACCTTGCTGCCCAGTAAATAGGCCATTAAAACTCTCACTAACAGACTCCACATCAAGCTGTGAATAGAAGACTGCTTAAGGTGTTTCAGAGAGTGCTGAAATTACTCTCTGACAGCTACTACAGTGCCCCCATGCAGAACCTGTGAGCTGGACCACAGGAGAAAATGACAAGGAGAGAGTTTTAAATCACCATCAGAAACCAATCTTTCAGCTTGGGTATCAACTGCCTCTGGCCATGAGCTCATTCCACACCCTCAGCTTTCAGAGTAGACCTATTCTTAGACAAAAAATGTTGGAGGCCCACCACTATTTGTTCTTTGAGCCTTCTCTTCCTGCCATGCAGCAGAACTACAACAGGTGTGCACGCCATCACGTAGGGAGACAAAAATAGCTGCTCTGCAAGCTGAATGTTACTGTGTAAAATACTCATAGATCTCTAGGAATTAGTTCATTAAAACTGAGGCTTACTTTCCATTTTGATCAACTCTTCTATAGCTCACATTTCAGATCAACTAAGTAAACTAAATAAAAGCTCATGTGATTTATGATTCCTGAACTAAACAGGGAATCCGTGCTTTCTGCTAAGCCAAGGATGATCGTGATGCACACCGATCTTATCTGAAGAACTTTAAAACTAATAAGGGATTTTTCATCAAGAGAAACCCAAACCCATCTTTCTCTGGAAGACAATGAAACAACAGATTTCAGCAGAATTTTGTACTTCTGTAAAATATTCAATGCTTCCAGTTTACTCTTGCTGAGCACTGAGACACATTTGGGAAATTACATTGCAAATTCTTGTCAGGTGAAAGAAAACAGTCTTTCTGATGCCTTTCACAGAATAAACACAACTATGGTAGAACATGATGTTAGGAAAATTTTGCCACTGAAAGCCAACTCTAGCATGATACTAAAAAAATATAAAAAATTACATTAGTCGTAGGCAGAAGATTCCTGATTTTTTTATCTTTTCTTTATTGTTTGGGTTCCTTCTCCTGTTTACAATCATCAGCTTGTCTTTGCTATTCTCACTGTGAGACCAGCCATGGATTTGTCCAAGTGCTATGATGAAACAGCAAGATAAATGTGCATGCTTCAAGACCTCCCAGAAGACATACCCAGATATGGGAATAAAAAATTGGTCTGGTCAAACCTCAGTGCAAGAAGCTATCCAGGAGAATTTTCATATGCTCACTGACAAATTTCTCAGGACCAGTTTTCCTTTCCCTTTAAGGAGGATGCTCTTGGGATCTGCTTCTCCTTAAACAGTACCTGTAGAGACTGCTGTTTAACAACTATTTTCCTATTCCTGAACTTTCTTGTCCTTTTTGCATTTAGCTCATGTCTCAAGAAGATTTCCCTACATTTCAGGGTGGAAAAAAAGTGCTAACAGCTTTCTGAATATTTTAACATTTAACATTTTTTAAATGTTTAGTCTGCATATATCCTTAAATCTCACATTTTTAAACCAATTAAATAGTTTCAGGTAGTTATTAGATACTCAGGTAGTTATTCTTATTTTGGTTCAGTTATTAATTCCTTCTAGATACAGTTTGTGGACAGGGTCTTTGGGATTTATCACAAATTGCCTTCTATTCTTTCTCAGGCTGGCTCACATATTATTTGCACTTACCCCAGCATTTCAGACAGTGGAAGTACATTAGTATTAAGTAAAATATAACTATTTAGTCTGTCCCCTTACATTTCAATGATTTGTACACCAACAAGAAAGACTGACCTTTACACTGTATAAAGGAAAACCAGTATCCCAGTCAACCTCAGTCTAACTGAGGAAGTAGCCTAATAGGACAGCTGGCAC
Source organism: Onychostruthus taczanowskii (assembly GCF_017590055.1). Classification (NCBI taxonomy): domain Eukaryota; kingdom Metazoa; phylum Chordata; class Aves; order Passeriformes; family Passeridae; genus Onychostruthus; species Onychostruthus taczanowskii. Next base: position 1,497,166 of record NW_024506773.1, on the reverse strand, counting down.
ATCCTGAATCAAGTAGCTTCTACTTGATGGCAGCATCCTCCTACAGGTCAATGTTCAAAGCTGTGACTCATTTTAATAGTTTCAAAATTTGGAATGATCCAAGTTTTCAACCTAATCCTGATTCCCAATGTACTACAGAGATTTAAGAGAGACAGAAATTTTTTAAGACCTCACCATTCACTTTCTCCTGGTGAAGCATTGTGCTTTTCTTGGAAAGCTGTAACTAAAAAGAAATCAGATTTATCTGCTCTGACAGCCAACAAACAGCAGCTTCCTCAGAAAAACTAAAAGCATATTTGCTGATCTGCATTAACCACTGATGTTTCTGGCTGCCTTGCACTTTGTTTCTTTGCTAGCCCATTTCCAGAGGGTTTGTCCAAAAGAGAAGTTTAATCCCAGATGTAGATGCTCAGACTATTTAACAATGAAAATAAGGCAGTTAAGGACTTTAAATCAGAGGTGAAACAAATGGCTTGTTTGTTGTATGACACTGAGTCAGTGGCTCACAGGCAGAGAACTGAAGCAGAAGGTCACAGCAGGGGTAGGGAGAGGACAAGATGATTATTACAGCTCCTTACAGTGGAGAGGGAGGGAAAAGGTGAAAGATAAATGGTACCATAGCTTTTTGTTCTCCTGAAGCTGTTAAACTGTCACTTTTGGGCAACTCTAAACTCTCCCTTATTTTAAGGTTTCATGACTTTGTAGAACAGAGAGATATCAAAAGAAAAAAAACCCAAACAAATATCCTCCATTGTTCCTTTAAAGCACAGCATGTCAATATATAGACACAAAGGTATTAAAACAATATCTCAAACAATCCCCTCCTAAGTAAGCAATAATATACATACAACAACAACTTTCAGAGAATCCTACTAGGCTGTGAACAATTTTTGCATATCATTTGAAAACAAGATCTTTCAAATCAACTTAATTAAAATCTCATGCTAAAAGCTGTTCTGGGTCTTTCAGTTGTATAGCATGAAGAGTTGCCCAGTAGCTCACACACTGTAGATAAAACGCATTCACAACTGTCATTATTGAGGTACCTTGCTCATCTCTAGCTAAGAACTCAACTAAGAAATAAAACCTTGTTAATTGTTATGATATTTTCTTGTTATTATTTGCAACCTGCATTTTTAAGACTAATCTACACTCAAGCTTAAATCCCCCTGGATGTAAGCACTGCCGTACTTCCTACTGCACATGGACAGTCACTGGAATCAGGCTAACAGCACTCTTTGCTTATCAGTAAAGCCACAGTGCCTGGCAATGTGTGTCTGCACAACCTTCTACTCCTAAGAAACAAAATGCTTTATCTAAAACACCATCAACAACCCCCATTTTAGGATTCTAAGTGCACCGTGCCAGAATTCAGTGATACCAATTTTCTAAAATCAACTATAAGTAGTCAAAAAAACCACTTCTAGTAGCAATCTCTCTGTATGCAGAATTCCTAAATCAAGTGCATACATTTTTCAAATAGAGTAATGTGCAATTTACTGTCAATTAATGGGTTAGAATCTGGATTTGAGAGAGTCCAAATCAGCTCCTCTGAAAGATCCCTATTTACATTCTGCAGGATACTGAGAAACTGTCAAAAAAAAAAAAAAAAGAAGTAAAGTGAAACATTTCTGGTTTTTCACACTGTCAAATATTCACTGTTTCCCATATCCAATATTAAGAGCAATGTTAAAGTCCCAATATTGAAAGAAAAAGGGACAAGCAGGAAGGACCCTGCTTGCTTTCAGCCTGAGACAGAAACCAAATAATCACACTTTCAGTCTGTGAGCTCCACTCTTACTGATCCCTGGCAGTATATGTTGAAGCCACAGCAATTGCAAGGCTGAAAATTTAGGACAAAACCTTAGTAATCTTTGAAGCAGACCACAGTAACACCTGCATGCCTCAGTTTACATCAGCTGGCTACAAGCAGGAGCCAGCCCACTTTGATTTGGCATCAAGAAAGCCTTCCTGCTTGGAAGTGATTATGTAAGTGGGCTGACGAGACCATGTGTGGGGAAAAAACCAGCATTATGACCTCCATTTTACAAACAGTGGAAAAGGCCAACAGGAGATTTTTAAAAACCCAACCACCTGTCAGGCATATAGAAATGACATGGATGAGGTGGCTCCTCATTCAGAGGAGAAGAGACAAAGCATTGTTTCATATTTCAGGGTGCAGAAATCTTTAGCAGTTTGGCTATTCAGGGTAGAGAAGTGGGATGGGGTAAGAAAATGCTGTATGGTTTTCTTTCAAAAGAGAAAATACTGTACAGTTTCTTTCTTTCAGTGCAAAAACAGATGACATTGAAGTTTGTGAATTTAGGAGAAATTTCCAAGAGTAGAGTCACAAAATTGGAAGATAAAAATATCCTGGGATGTGTGACCCAGTTCCTAAGATTTAGAACTCCTTCAGCAATACACCTTCTTCAGCAAGTAGAAAACAATGCTGAACTCAGGCTTTTGGCTTCACAGGTGTTTCATAGTGCTTACTAAAGTATCACTGTATTGAATAATGACTTTGGGGCCATGGTTCCTTTTTTTTTTTTTCCTTTTAGAGCATTTCCATATTGTAATAAAGTACATTAAATTGAATTATTGACAGAAAAAGAGAGATTCAGATTAACTCTTAGTTGATGATTTAATATCAATGTGGGAAGTGAGATACTTGGGCTGCACTATTTTTATTAAATAACTTGAAAATTTTTCAGTAACACAGATTGTCACAAAATCACAGAATCAACTAGGTTGGAAAAGGCCTTTGAGATCATCCAGTCCAACATCTGATCTAACATTGCCTTGTCAACTAAAGCCCTGTAGCTTGGTAACTAAATTTATTATTGGCAATAGCCTCCATTTTTTTAATCTGAGCTAGTAAATAAGCAATGCTTACTTTATGTTGGAAGGACTTCTTTCAAGGGAAGAAAGAATAAATAATTGTCAATCCAATAAAGAATAAACCAAGTGACCTCAGCTGCTCCTTATGAGCCTTCCCCTCCAGACCCTTCGCCATCCTCGTGGCCCTTTTCCTGTACTGCAGAAAAAATCTTGAAAAAATGTATTAAGCAGAATTCATTTCAAAACAACCTAAGAGGTCATAAAAAGGGAAAAAGAAAGAGGAATTGTTTTCATGATAGAGGGATGCTACTAATGGTGCTTTCTTAATGGATCTGTTCAGCACATCCAATATGGCAAACTGCATATGTACAGAACTTCCTTAGGTTAGCCAGGGCTAAAGCAGCCTATAAAAACCTGCAGTCTCTTATGATACTTCATATTGCTGCTGTCCTCAATGCACTTAGAATGTGAATGCCCAGTTCCAAAACAAAGTCAATTGAAAGGAGCTTTCAAATCCTCCAATTCAGCCTCACAGACCAATAACTTTCCTAGAAGAAACTACATTTGCAGGATGTAACAACACTACGAAGATAAAAAGATTGAAATACTAAGAATTCAGATGATTTCTAGAATAGCAGACTAGTGTGGGGAGAGGGGAGAACAAAGATATTTGGGCTGCTTGACCAAGCATCAGCTTGCCAAGTTTTGTAGCCTGCCTTTTTCCTTTCCTTCTTTAGCATTTTTCTTTCCTTCTTCTCACATAATGCAACAACAGCGAAGTAGGGCTATAGTACTGTTAAGGAAACTTTCCTGTTGGACCATGCCACCCTGGCAGTCACCCTCACACTGCCTTGAATGCTGGGACAAAAGCCCCTTCACAGGGGGTGACTCCACTGAATACTTCTTGAATCCCTACACACACCACTCCCAAAGCTCACACAAGGATTCCTTAATGGCTTAAACCACTTTTCCCAGAGCAGAATCCCAGATGTTTGGTTCCTTCAGTTTATTTAATCATGGTATAGTAACAAAATAACAGCTTGACCTGGGTACCTCTGAGGAGGGACCCTGAACAAAGGAAACCCTGGGCTTTTATACCCTCAGTCTAAATGAAGCGAAATTGAGGGTCCTGAGCTCTGAGTATCTCTGAGTGTCCGGTCACCTGCTTGTGCCACAGATTTCCAGGCCCTTCATTATAGAAAGGGTTTGCATCAGATCACAGCCTCTTGCCTCCAGCACCCAGAGATCAATCTGCAGCTGGCCCACCACTCTGCCTGCACTAAAAGCATTCCTAAACAGCCATAAAATTAAAGAATATGGCATCTTTGTGGGAAACACATTAAAAAAAAAAAAGCAGTGGTGGGAAGGGAAGGAAAAAGAATGAGCCCCCATACACTCCCAGGTTCAAGATTACCTACCTCCAAATAAAATAACCAAGTGTCACTTGCACAGAAGCGAGTGGTCTCACCCTCTTGTCCAGAGTCACTGAAACTGCTGGGTGGATGCAGATTTAAAGGTTCTTTGTATCTGAATTTCTGAAGTTTATCATGAGAAAAGTCAGGACCTACAGAGAGCTTCTTGACAAGACTAAGATTCTCTCAACATGAGATTTGTCCCTCACTCACAAGAATTCTTTGCACTGCCCCAACTCCATTCAAGAAAAAAATCAAAAAATCTCTGGGACTGACTACCCAAATCTCATTTTGGGGCAGTTGTGAATGGTTTTTCCCGATACCAGGTAAAATCATGCACATACTCATACGTGCACAGACCCTTAACATATCGTTCCATGCGTGTCACCAGGGATACTCACCTGCTCAGAACTGGGGTTTATATGCTCTGCTACAGCAAGGTTAGATTACTGAGCGTTTTATGAGATAATTCAATACACAAGCAACATAAAAAAGAACTTATCTAAACATAACATCAGGCAGTCTAAATTTTTGGTTCCGAGTTCATAAGCTCCTGACAGCAGAGTTATGGTCCTTGTTTGGTACACTTCTGTACATTATAAAGGACCATTAACAGTTACAGTGCTATACAAATGATAAATAATGACACAGAACACTAACTGCCCATATTTATGACAACAAATTTAGTCAGGATGAACAAGAAAGATAACTTTAAAAATCACTGAATATATGTAATTATAATTAGCTATTCATAATCAAAAACATGTCCTTATTAAAATCTGTCACTTAAACCCATATTTATTTTTCCCTCTTAGAAGAATATTTACAGTTCTTGACAGTTAATTCCCCATTTATAGATTGTGAAGCTGTGTGACCACTCCAAAGCCTGCAGTTAAATACAAGCAGCAGAGCTCTCTATAGATATATTCGGCAATTCCAGTGAACACACAAATATGAGGTGGATATGAAAACAAGTCAGTTTTCCCTCTCTACACTTACCAGTCTAGAATTCAGATGATTGATACACAGAAAAGATGAAAGCATGGTTTAAGCCCAAGACAGAAAGCCAAAACATTTTTTCCATCATCTGTCAAGGATTTTCTAGACAACTTACAGCAAGCCACATTATAATGAAACAGACATAACACTATTACCCTGCCTTTTAAAAAATGTATAAAATTTACTCAAAATATGAGGCTCTCTGTCCACACCATAGAAATATCAATACACTGATAATTAGGAATTCTTTCTACCATTACTGATTTCCATTTTTTCCTTAATTTCTTAATGCCACCACTACAGATCTGGTAATGAAAAAGGGAAACTGGTAAAACCAAGTAGCTACAAAGTGGTGACTTTGCTTGTATAGATGACATTATTGATTAACCTAAAGAATAGAATTTAGAATGGAAATAAAGAATCATCTATCATCCTTGCATCGTTCATCACCTCCTCCTTACCCTAAATGGTGGGTTGCTCATTTTAGCTGATTTTGGTAAAGCACCTGCCCAGAAAGAACTCAGCCCAAAAACAGTCTGGTTTTCAGTGGGATTCTATGTTTTAATCAGTTTTGCCAGCTAGTTTAGATAGAGGCATGAGGAAATGATTTGGCCAAGAGCAGGCTGAAAAGCAGTAGCTCTTTGTGAACATGAAGCCAAACCCTAGCCTGGCTATGAGTGACATTAACCTTCACCTGTTCCAAAGCACTTTTCTGGGTAGTACAGGGAACTTAACACACTCCTTTATTATGTAAAACCTCAGCAGAGTACTATTTTGCATACTTGACAGCACGCTGAACTGTGGCTTAAGAACCAATGATAATCAAAATGATTGCTGAAAAGTGAAATCACCCCTACTTCTGGACTCTTAGTCCATCATTCTCTGCAATGGGTGGTAAGGGGTAGGATTAGGAACACTCTGAACCTTCCAGGGTTCAGATACACACTCTTCTCAATTCTCACAAAGGTTAAAAAATCCCAGAAATTGCATTTAGTAAGTTTAAGAAAACCCTTCTTGATGGTGATCTACTGAGAGCACTTATGTAGTTGTGTAGATGTCTAATATTTTTTTATCAAATATGTCATGATAAACTTAATCAGGAAAACCCTTGATTCAGCTTTGTTAGATTTTTTACTTACAAGGTGTGCCCCAAAACATACCAAAATGTACTTACAATCAGACAGGGCCTTGCTCTGTTGAAATTAAAATCAGGATACTTCATTCTTTAAGTCCTCACTTGAAGTGACTACATGAAACCACACCAAAGTGGAGGCATTTATGAGCAATTGCTTTCTGTCCACAGGGTGCTTGCACATACATCCCTGCTTTCAGGCTTGATTTGAGTTGACTTACCAACTGTGTGAGCAGCAAAATCCATCCACATTCTTAGACAGCTTAGACAGTTTCTTCTGTCTATTCTGAAATCTACTTATTTGTTTCTTACATGAACAGGACACTTCCAATTCAGCCATTTTTGCCATTTCCTCCAAAATATAAAAACAAAACCCAAACATATCTCCCTCCAACAAGGACTCAGCTACATCAATTACCTTAAGGTAAACAGCACAGATGTTAACAATTGAACTTAGATTATTTCCTTGTGGGCTCTTAAAGAGACACACAGCATTTGGTTCTACTACTGCCTGAAAATACTTGCAAGTCCAAATTACATTTATTACATTTCTAAGTGTAATAAAAAATATTCATATGCACCCTGACTGGGGCATTTATTCTTACTTTAGTCTGTTTGTGATAAGAGAGAATTTATCCATGCTGTTAATTATTCATTTTGTATCTACATGACTTTGTGGATATGTACATCTCAAGTAGAAACCCTAACATTAACTCTACACGAACCGTAATTACAGCTTAAAAAAATAAACGTTGCTTATTATCATTTTTCAAATATGCTTTAGCTGCAGTTCATCATATTTAAAGCCCCACTATTAAAACAACTGATCTAAAAGTACATTGGGAAAGTATATTTCATTTAGAAAATAGAAATGCATATTTATTGTAGAATACATAATAAAGAGCAACCCAATCATATCTAAATTATTCCCATCATACCTATGCTCATGTTTGACTTTCCTGGGCAGAGTTCAAAATATTTTTATCATGCTGGCAGAGTGATTGACTGATCATTTTTATATCTTCTATGGCAGTATAGTTCTTATAATTCAAAATTCAGAAATGAGTCTTTGACACTTCTTCCACATCCACTGTTTAATATTCAGCAGTGATGCAAAAAAATGAGTGGTAGTTCAGAGGTAACTTGTACTTAATGGTTATTTGTGTTGCATTGAATGCACTGTCCTTTTTTGTTTTGTTTTTTTTTTTTTTTTCTCCCTGTTAAAGAAGTACTCTGATTACAGTATTAAAATTAGCCATGGTGCAGTGGCATTGTGTTCCATACCAAAATAAACCCATACAAACACAAGCTTCTTCATTAACAAAAAAAAAAAAAAAAAAAGTAAATTAAAGGTAAAAAAAAAATAGGCAGGGGAAAGTTATACAGAAATCCTTGGAACAAATTCTCAGCTACTGATCTCACTGGGTACAACTGAAATAAGTAAATCTTTCCATGATACTTCATTCATCTAACATGTGAGTTCTTTTTGAGAGCTTAGCTGGTTCCAAAACTAATTAATTTTTTTTATTTAACACTCATGCTGAAAGATTGAGGAGACTTTGATAACTGAAAATAGGCTGATATGTATATACATATTTATTTAAAATATTTGAAAGGGTACATGGAATATCAAGAGCCATGGTGTGATAAAAGGCTTCAGCATTTTCTCTTGAGGACTCTTGAGCACCAGTTTGCTCAAAGCACCCCCTTCTGGTAGAAATCCATAAATTGGTTGCAAATTAGATAAAATATCAATTTGCACTTTGCTTCTATACATAGAATGATTATAATTCTCTTTGGCAGGCTCAGTTTCCTATAAATTCTGAAAATTATGTGGAAAATTGTGATCATATGTGCATCTAGAATTATCAGATTAATTTCAAACAGTTTATTATCTTTTGCCCGCTAACAGTATTTTTCACAAACATAAATCTTGCAAAAAAAGCCATGAAAGATTATATTTCATAAGGACTGTTACTATTAATACCTACATTAAAAAATGTATTGGACTTTCTTTTTCTGGGAAACCTAGCACACTGAAAGATGAAAATTCTTTTGCTTGCATTTAGAACTAATTTTTCATTGAAATTTAGATTGTTGACATCTTGCTAAAGCATTTCTTCTGCAAAAATAGAAGCAGTGTCTTGCCTAATTTGCCCTAAAGTTGAAAGTATTGTGCAGTTTCTACACTAGTGATGAATATGATTAGCTTATAATGAGCATTCATGCTACCAAAGTTCCAAAACTTAAAAAAGAACCTTTACATTGATTTTTGACCTACAGATTTTATTGTAATTTAAAATAATTTCCAAAGCTCTTAATTTTTTTTTCCTTAATGAAGATCTATTTTTCTGATTTTCAAAAATCTGTCCCCTTATACTGCAAGTGCTATTTGCATTCAATGTAACTATTTCCATGTGCATGTGGTCTGTTGCATTCAAACTGCAGAAGCAAGATGAGAAAACAGAAGACTCTTGTTCAGCTTCTTGTGAATTCTGCAAAAGTAGAAAATCATCCGATGGATATTTCTTTCTTGGGTCTCTTGACAGAAACTTTGAGCAACAGAAGGAAAAAAAAAAAGCCACACAAACAACTGCTGTTACCTACAGTGCCAAACAGCAAAACAAGGGCACAGAAGTGGGGCTGGGTGCACACACGTCCTGAGTCAACCTGCCAGAGCTCAGAAAATAGAAAAACTACTCCTCTTGAGGAATTGTGCATGATTATTCCAGAATTATCATTTTTCTCTGAAATACTGTATGGTAAAAAAAAAAAAAAAAAAAAAAAAAAAGCAAAATGAGCCTGAGGTGTGGCCAAAACTTTAGCCAGTGTTGTTTTAGTCCACCAGTTCAAATCATCTTGCTGAGATGAGATTCCTTGAGTGAAGATTTAGATAAAATGTGATACCACCAATTCCTGCAGAAGGCACAAGCTGTCTTCTGCAGGCAAACAACATTGCATTTTGAGGACAGTGTCAAATGTTCTGGGGATTTTTGACTCAAAATATTTGAATCCCCCATAAGAATTTCTGTGAAAAGTGCTCTTCAAAGCTCTTTTCCAGAATCACAAATATCAGTCATAAATGTTTCCTTGAAATACTTTATGAATATAAAACCCCTGACTTTTTTTCATTGAAAGTGTCTCCAAAAAAAATATGTGAAGCTTTTGATTCCATTAATTTGAATTAAAAAAAAAAAAAAAAAAAGAAAAAAAGAAAGATCTTAGCATCCTCTGGTAAATTAGATTCCCGAAATGAAACTGAAATAGTGTAAATGACTTTCAAAATAATAACTAGCAAATATTTGGAAGTAAAATAATTAAAAAACAATTCAAAAACACAAACAACAAAAGAACAATATTTTATTCTGAGCAACTCTCTCCATTCCAAAACCACAGTCTGTCCAAAGTTCTACTTGTAAACAGGATTCCTTACTTACAGTTTCTGATTAAAGATGAGCATTATCAGAATAAAAAAAATGTCACATATATTTAAATAGAAGGTTACCCTGCCAGCAATCTTCATATGCCATGCATGACATGTACAAGCCTCAAATTAACCTCATGAGCAGCAGCATCTGACAATGACAGTGTTTATTTTTGTATCTGCATGTTCTCTTTTCATATGAGGGAGTGGAATCCCACTGTACTGCTAGAGAGACCATTTCTAGTTCATTCCATGCCACAAGGATATGCCAGTAATATAATAACACTGACAAAAGTGTCCATAAAAAATTCTTTATGACAGAGGGAACTGACATTATCCTGTCAATAAACCTGTAGGTGTTAATCCTCAGTAGGGATCTCAGACAGGAAGGACTTAACAACAATATGGTTTGTAATTCAAAAACATTTTGACAAGTATTATATCTTAAAAGAGGATAAGCTAAGGTGGATTTTCAACCCATGTTGTTTCCATTGCACATTAACAAAGCGGGAATGGCAGCCTGGTCCCAGGGTATTCCCTGAGATGGCAGATTACAGTGCTGCAGGGGTGAAAATCACTGGCAGAGAACCATCCTGTTCAATTTGGGTCCTGTGCCTATGTGTTCATCCCCAGAGCACTGGCAGAGCCCTGCAAAGGCATCAGTGAATCCAAGTGCAGTAGAGCATCAAGGTTATAGCAGCATGGGCTTTCTAGAAGGAACCTGATTCAGCAGTCCTGCATTTCAACATGTACCTGCAACTGCATTCCCTGAACATGGACTGCTGGGTATTGCAGTACCTAAGGACCCATGTAGGAGCTGCTTGAAGGCCAAAGCAATCAAAGTTCAGAGCACGGAATACCGCATCCAAGAGACACTTTAATCTGCCATTGACCTGAGAAAATTATTATAGATCTTGTGGGTTATTTCTGAGAATGTGGGAAGGAGACATACATCCATTCTGGAGCCTTCTGAGGTTAGGGACAAACTGTTCTTGATTTCATCAAGTTTTGGATGAGACACATTGTTTCTCTGTGCTGCTGATGTATTCACCAACTACTGATATTCTTTTATGCGGCTCTGAACTCTCAGCCGCAGGAAAATATCCTGTACTGTAGATCGTGAAATGAATAGGAATGCTGACATTGAATAAATGCAGAATTTCTTAACTGGGAGAAACTGTAATTGAAAATGCACAGATACAATTAGTCAGCCAGTAACACAGAGGTTTACTGCACTAAAATAAATATGCAAATCCAAATAAGACATAAGTACCTTAAAAATTGATTTTTTTTCAGAAATATCTTAACTCCTACTACCCTTCCTCTGCAGTCTCTCTAAAAACCTAGTCACCCTGAGTGTTTCCAAAGTGAATGTAATCAGATAAGTGGGGAAGTTTGCATTGAAGGGCAAATAGTCTGCTTACAAGGAGTTATTACGCAACAAGATGTTTCAATGTTGTTTTTGGAGAGAAAATAATGTTTTCTACAGCCTGTGCTCACTACAGCATCAATATAAGTATCTGATGATGCCGTTTGCATTAGACTTTCTTCTATATGTAAATGTAATCAAGCTGCATTGTATATGGCTAAATTACTCTTAATTAGTGTTTCCTGAACATTTTTTCTAATACATCATCTCAAATGAACTTTAAAGAATATGAAATTATTTGACACGTTTTAGCTCACTGAACCCAACCTAGGAATAACTTCAAGTGTAGTAAACACACTCAAAATAATAATTAGGGATAAAATATCTAAAAAATCTTTTTCTTTCATAAAGTAGCCTATCATAGCCTATCATTTATAAATGTTTAGCAAACAGAAATACTGAAACCAAATGTTACTGTTGAATGAGGTTTCCATAGTTTCAAACAGTAAAAATCCATCTAATAGGTCTGCGTTTGAGCAGTCTGTTCTTTTCCTCATTGTTAGTGAGAGCATTTTCAGGAGGGACTTCTACATTCAAACAGAAAGCTTTCACTTCAATACATGAAAAGTTATTTTTCCCTTTGAAGCACACCCTGATATCTACTGTAACAATCCTAGAGGAACTTTCTGCAATGTGGTGCACATGGGGACAGATGCCGGTACCAAAATCAGTGTGACTGTTTGCTCATCTTTGCTACCAATCTGCTCTGCAGCTTCTATAAACCAGGTCACGTCTCTCACAGTTTCTCCCACAACCTTTTCCTTAAAGTGTATTCTTTAAAAGCTCAGTGGGATTACAGGGCAGAGCAGGATGGTTGAGAGATGAGCTCAGCTCCTATTTATGTCTCCTTCTTCACCTGGCAGGCCTGTCTGTCTCAGTGGGACAGGCACATGCTCTCATTGCCACAGCCCTAGAAACCCAGTGAGAATGGAAGCAGATGCAGAGCAAAGCAGCGTACAGATTATGTCCTGTAACTGTGATTCTGCTCCAGTAAGGAAGTTATTTTCAGCACTTTAAATTTTTTTTTTTGTGTAGATGGTGTATGCTGTACCTCTGCCATCAATACTAAGCTTGCTAACCCTAGAGCAATTTATGTTGTCCTTCTCTTGAGGTGTCAAGATTTTGTTTTGCTAATTTTGTTACTGCTGAAAAACTTGGAGCTGACCTTGAAATTTTTTATGAGAAAAGTAAAGCATGGGTAAACAAAAGCCAAAAAACCCCAAAGTATGCAAGCACCTGAGGAGAGACATTTTTCTTCCCCTTAATTTTTACTGCGTAGGAAACCACTGGTTGCAGCGTATGGGCCACAGTAAGGCATGTATCAGATGAAGAGTGACTGCGGTCACTTGATCTGTTCAGCCTTTAGGAGAGGAAACTGAGGGGAGACCTCACTGCAGTCTACTACATCCTCATGAAAGGAAGCAGAGGGGCAGACACTGATCTCTCTGTGGTGACCAGTGACAGGACCCGAGGCAAGGACTGAAGTTGGGTCAGGGGAGGTTCAGGCTGGATATCAGGTAAAGGTTCTTCTCCCAGAGGGTGGTTGGGCACTGAAGGGGCTCCCCATGGGAGTGGTCCCAGCACCAGCCTGACACAATTCAAGGAGTGTTTGGACAATGCTCTCAGGCACATGGTGTGACTCTTGGGGTGTCCGGTGCAGGGCCAGGAGTTGGACTCGATGATCCTTGTGGGTCCCTTCCAACTCAGCAGATTCTGTGGTTCTGTGATTCTGTGAAATACACAAAAGTTATGATGATGATAATGATAATGATAATAAAAATGCATGTCTCTGCTTAGATCTCCAATCAGTGAGTCTTGGGAGTCTATAGAGCTGGAAGCATCCATATGATCTCTGTGAATTAATATACTTGATTAACAATCAAGCTGAGCTGGAGTGACACACATCTCATAAATTCAGGACAGGAATTTTTGCTGAAATAATGAACTTCAAGTAAGCATTAAAAATTTTTCATGGAAAGGGAATTTAAAATTCAAATTTGTAAAACTGCAAAAGAAAGCTGCTAAGAAACAATTAAATCTTTAAATAAGAGAACAGAAAAATATGTGAATTCTCCAATCCCAAATATTAGGCAATTATGAAAAACTGCTTACGAATATCTACTAGAGGGCAAAAGCTTCTAATAGGGTTCACCAAATGCTTTTTCTTCAATAATTTAGACTTCATAGTCCTCTCCTCACATTCCTTTCAGAGAGATGAAGACATGAAATACACTGAATAAGTTGTAAGTATTCAATTATTTTACTGGGTATGGTAGTTAACGACATAAACAATTTGTTCAGTAGTTTGAAACAAATGATGATTTTTCTTTTTTCTTTTTTTTTTTTTTTAATATTTAATCCTTTTTTTCCCCAGTTGTCCATCTTAGGTATTCTAGTTTCATAATCACAAAAACTGGTAGCTTTGTCTTACTAACTTGTTCTAGGATTTTTTTATTTGTTTGTTTCATTTATGGGTTTTTTCGCCTAGAAGATCTTGTTTGGTAAGAAATCATCATATTTTTTGACTGTCTTAGGTAAAATTGTCATACAATAGTCATACCTCTTTTTAATCATTTATTTATGCTGGGATCAGAGACAAGTAGTGGAATGTTTTTAAAGCTCTCTCCCTTGGCTGGGGAAAAAAAGACATGGCAAAAGTCATATAATCTCTTCCCTAAAACAGGGAATATATGTGATTTGGTGGAGAATGCATGTGAATAGAAATTGTAATTTTGCATCTAAACAGGTTTTTGTTGGAAAATGCTGGTTTGTTGAAGTCAAAATTGTATTCTGAAGTGAATTAACAGGATATACGTAAGAGTAAACTTTTTTAGGAAACCTTTGTCAAAACAGGTCTCAGACCAGAAGGAAATTTTGAAAGGAATTTGCTAGGTCCTAGCTATTAGGCAAGATATGAGGCTTTTAACTCAGATTTGCAGAAACACTGAATCTCCTGCAGATTGGTAGCCATCCTGCTCACCTCATTATGCACTCTTATGCTCTAGCTGCCATTCTGGGTTAGTCAAGCTGCAATTTGTTATTGCAAGACTTAATGGCACTATAAAGAGAGTTTGGTTCTGTAGATTGGGGACTAAGCTCTCTGCCTGAGAAGAAATCCAGTATTGAGTCTTTGTTCAGACTAAACGCACAATAAAGATTTAGTATGCCAGATGAGTGTCATAACCACGAAGTTATTAGTAGCCACAAAAAAAAATCTCACATTTTTCAAAAGTTCATTCTTTGGCTGCCAAAACAATTCTGAAGCCATCAATACTCCAGCATTTGATTCAATAAGCCCTGATGGAAATCATTGCCTTATGGTTCAAATAACTTAGGTTGGAGATTATTAGGTTGGAGATTGTTTTGGTTTTTGGTTTTTTTTTTTTTTTTGGTGGGGGGGTGTTGGGAAACAGGAGAGGAGGTGGAGGAGGGAGAGTGGAACTGTGAGAACTGACTATTGAGATGTGCTGCCTTTCCACTGAAATCACACTAAACCTCACAGAGAGCAAAACCACCTTCCCATTTCCCCACTTTGCACTCCAATTGTCACTTCCTGCCTCCCAGCTCTCCCTGCTCCCATCCTTTCTCTGTTTGAACAGGACTTTCCTCTAGTCATGGGAAAGTGTTGCAGTCAGTTCCTTTCCACACTGAATCTTGCCTCACCTTTCCAGTCTAAAATGTCGCTCTGCTACATATTTGAAATTAATCAAATGTGTAAACCAGAAGCACATCAAAGATTAAAATTTTTATGTTTTTTTTAATACATTACCCCTGAAACATCCTGTGAAGAAAATTATTTCCTCTCACTTTTCCAATTGCCTGCCTTTGATTATTTGCAGAATGTTTTGTACCTTTCCACAGCACACAGACTGATCTTTTCCAGTCAGCTAATGATCTGCTTCATTCTGGTGTTAGTGTCAGTGAGATAAAAGAGGCCAAGGTCAACTTAAATGTTGAAAGTAAAAATGCAGTGTATTAAATGTATATTTAACTCTTTTGTCTCAGTTCTGTTTTGAGCCATCCATGCAGAATGCCTTTTCTCCATCACAGCTTCACTTAGCTAATGTGCATAAGGTCTTAAGAGATGTTTTAAAGAGTCAGCATCTTCCTTGCATTAAGTAAAATTAGATTTTCTTTTCATTGCTATGAACTAGGAATTGGGGAGAAATTTTTTAAAAGTATTACAAAATGTTTTAATTACTCAAATTGTAATGACTGCAGAAGCAGAATTCTTCCCAAGCTCTCTCTTCCCTTCTAATTTCAAGGAAATTTCTGAACCTTAGTGTAAACAGAACCCTCTCCTCTATTGTTTTAGCTCTTGGTTTTGCAAGTATTGCTGTATTATTTCTAGTGAAAGTTGAAACTTTTTATAGTATCTCCAGATATGAAGTACATGTTTTGCATATCTTTTACAGTCCTTCTCTTTCTATAGCAGCTTCAGTTTTAGAGTTTGCTAAGAATGAAGAAAAAATTTCTGAACCTCAAGACAGCTGAACTTTGCAGCAGATTTCCTGAAGATACCCCTAAACCTCTATTAATAAAAGTTTTAAGAAAAAGGTTTATAAATTTATCAGAAATAATGTATTCCTGATTCAGGTAAATAGAACAGTAGGCTTCTTGAGGATTGTACTAGTTTTTAATTGTTTGCTTTCAGTAAGACCAGGATCCATTATATGTTCATTGTACATTCCTTCCTGACTGTATGTCCCAACAGCTGAAATAAGTGATTTTCAGGAGTCAGATCTCATTTTTCTGCATTTTGTACCATCCTTTCACTTTTCCCAAATCCATTAAACCTACTTTTTTTTCTACATCAACACTGCCTCCTTGTCTTTTATTGCATTTTTAATTGGTCCTTTCTCAGTAAAATGAACCATTATCACCACTTAAAAATTTGCACACTCTCCTTTTTCATTCTTTTTATACCCTGTTTTCTGAGTACTTAGCCCACATTCCTCACTTTTTAAAACATGCTTCAATGGTGGTTCTTTTTTCTTTGTATCTGTCCATCTACACAGAAATTGCTTTTTATTTCCTCCTCAGTTTGTGTAAGTGCAATTTCCTTGAGCATTCCCCAACACAGCTGAGCACATATTAAGTTTTCAATAGACACTTAAATGTCCTTAAGTTCAGTCAATATAAGCAAACCCTCAACCTTAATTAAATAGAAATTATATTGAACAATAGTTTGTTACTAGGCATGTCTATTAGCATTATGAAAAATCTGAACGACAGCATTTAACTCCTATTTTTCCACAAAGATTTGGAGAAAAAATTGATGCACTAAGCCTGAAATATAATGACAGAATATTTAGTAGGGTCTTATTGACACATATAACTGTGGCTATCCAATGACATTGTTCAGAGGCATCAACCTTGAACCTATAGGCATGATATGTCACCCAATGGTGATCTACCCTTCTGCAGTAGCAGCTGATGTCTGCATGCAGTAGACAGCAGGCAGTAGACACAGATTTTTAGGTTGTTTCACCCACAACACCTTTAATTGTATTTGTTCCCAAAGTGTATTTCAACACTCCTACATATATTCTGATTAAAAAAGGCAAATAAATAGGGTTCTGACTCTAGTTTCAAACATCTGCAAAAGTCATGAAGGTCTGAGCTGTAGTACTTATCAAGACCAGAGCATAAGCACTGCATCCCATACTCATTTATGAATCAAAATACACCTTTCATTTGTCTTCTAACACACATAGCCATGCTGAAGTGATAGAAAGATACCTATAACTTTGTTTAAATCAGCAGTAGACAGCATTCTGGAACTACTCAGCTAATACCAAAAAGCAAACACAATCTCTACCCTAGAATGATATTCATTGCTCCATTTTTTCCCAGGAGCAATTTTGCTCCTTGTCTCTTGCACAGGAGTGTGTCCCAGATGGCCCACACTTGGCTCTGCTGATGGAAATACATGACAAAACAGAAGACATGAGTCTATCAGAAGATTCCACACCATATCCCTATGAAAATATCTCAAGTATGAAAATATCTCAATCGGTCTCGTACACTTGCTCAATTAAAGTGAAAGATTGTCTTTATTTTTCTGAGTTGATGGCTTCTCTTTACTGTATGACGTAATCAAATTGTTACTTGTATGTAAAGAAGTTGTATTAATATATCAATTACAGAATAAGAGTCCTTTTTCCCAATTTTTTAAAATCTATTAATACAGTGGATGATAAATACTCTTCCGGAACAGATCACTAGTTTGAAATCTATAATAAATTTAAAATTCAGGGTTATCGGAATAGCCATTTTCAAAGGTCAGCCAAACATTTGTATTTTTGCATTTCTAAAATATCCTAAAAATATCTCCACATTCCTGTGAAAAAATCCTTTGGGGCACAAATGTCATGTTTCAGAAAATTTGAAAGAACAAAAATTAATTTGGACTCACGGAAATATGAAATATTTCCCTGACTTTAGAAAAAAAATTGCTTAGAATGGATTCATAGCTAAGCAATCGTGTAAAAGAATATATAGTTTTAAGTTTCAGTAACAAAAATAGTTTTTACTATTTATTTTACTATTTTAGTATTAATTAATTTCCTATTATTTTCCTCTATTTTACAGAATTTAGTAGAACCTTGGAAAACAGCTAGTGTGCCTTTTCGACATTATTAAGAAGCAATAAATTTAGTGAGGTTATTTATGCCTAAACTGCACACAGTTATAGCAAAAAATGCTAAGATAACATGGTCATACACATGCACAAATTCCAGCATATGCTTCTTGAAAATTCTAAATTTTATTGGACAATATGCTTTTAAGCAGACATTTTCTTAAATTCCTTCTCTCAGTTACATCTTTTCTGCATGAAAAATTCCATTTCACTGCTGTCAGAAAAGTAATTGAATCTCTTACTGCCTAAAGCATCTACTCTCTTCTCCCTGCACTGATATAGTTCTCATCCACATGAATGAAAATTATGCACACATGGAGTGAGAAAAATTGAACTTTTTTCTGCCATTCCATAGCAAAGAATGTGGCAGGATGTTCTATGTATGCATCCCTCCTTCCATCCCCCTCACAGACTAACAAGAGCTTCCACATGCCCTCCTTTCACTTGCAGACCTTCAAGTGCCCTCCTTTCAAGAGGCTATTGGGTTTGGGGGGTTTTTACTTATGTGTTATGCACTCAATAGAAAATTAAGTTTAATAAGCCAGTGCTGAGATGGTCTGCTACCACTCCTTTCATGACTGGGAGAGAAACTGCTGGAATGTATAAGCTTAATCATGTCCATTCAATTTATATTTCAGGAAAAAGAAACAAAACATATCTTTCTGTCCAAAAAAGAGATGAAAAGCTGAAGTACTTTCATATTAATCTGAGTGCAGGGCTAACTTGGGTGATAAATTGTGTAAATGTTAAAATGACAAAAAATGTTGAAAAGACATGCATTCATCCTCATTGTTTATCTTAGTGCTCAAGAAAGCATGGCAATTTTACAGAATTATAAAGAAAGACAATATCATAAAACCAATCTAATTGGTTGTCAGTTTCTGCTACTGGAAAAACCACCAACCCAACAACAGAACTAACCCAGAGTACTAGGTAACAGTAATTATAGGGCATCTTGATTTCATCCATACAAATTAATGGTAGTTTGGCTCTAAGGCAAGAACATGAATGATAATTTGCAGATTATCTCTGAATAAAGATGCTTTTGCCAAGCATCTCCTAAAACAAAGCTAAAGAAATCCACTTTACAGCAGAAAATTATAGACTACCAAAAACACAGGGATATCCAACTCAGCCTAATCTGTAGTAACCTCAGTTGTGGGAATCCACAGTTAAATTTTTCTTGCCTTTATTACAGTGTAAATTGAAATTCATCCAAAGAAAAGCTTAGAGTTTCACTTTTTGTAAATAATATTTATATAAATTCAAATACAGAATGCATTTTCTGATTCCAGACTGTCAAAAATTAAAACAAAAATGTAGTGAAGTAAAGAAGTATATGAAAAAAATGAGCAACAGAAAAAAACACCTATTTTTCAAAATAGAACAAATAGCAAGTTATTGGTGACTTAACAATTGGTCAACAGAACTACCTGGCACTTGCAGGTATTTTTTAGAACCCTAACATATTCATTTAAGAAAAGGTTACCTAAATAGCTATTGGTTTTGTTTCTCTTTATAATGTAGATTTCAATGAGTTCAAGTGATTAACATTTTTACTCTCAATGACAAGAATTTGATTCTCTGAAACTTTGATCATAAAACTCTACTCAAAGTGATCTCTGAAATTTCCTAGACAATAGTCTTGCCAAGGCAAGACAAACTATTGCTAGCCCAACAGTATTTTCAAATAGAAGTCAGCTTTAGTGAAAATGAGAAGGAGCAGGCAAAGGACAACTTTGGTAGGTACAGCAGCCAGCTTTCTCTGAAATGACTGTCAGTGATGGATGCCCAGCTTGAAACATCCTCAGGGCTGCCCAAATGTAAAAGGTGGTACTTTTTCCTTATGTCACTTCTTAAAGATATCTTAGGCTGGATGCCAACAAATTGGTTCACTAAAATTAAAAGACAAATTCCTCCCCCCTTTCTGGGATAAAGATATAGTTCAATTTATTATGAAAAAGGTAAAATATTGAGGACTTAATGGCTGCATTTTGAGAACTTCCAATAGCTGTCATATCTCAGATACAACAAGTTCAGATGTGTGTATGTGATGCTGAAATGTACAGGGCCAGATCAGATGTTTTATTTTTTCCCCCAATAGTTTTGGTTGGAAGCAACCTTTAAAGGTTACCTGGTTTAAAGGTCCAATGCCATCCTGCAATGAGCAGGGACACCTAGAAGATATAAAAGGTACTGCAAGAGACAAGGACGTATTTTAAAAGTATGATTGACTGCACATGATGTGCTAATTCTGAAATGGCAATTACTGCCAGCTAGTCAGTTCTGAATGAAAAACATATTGCTCCTCCTATCAGGAAATTACCTCACATAATGTTATATGGAGGAGTATAATAAAAAAATGCAAATAATGATGTCTCAGCTTCTCCGTCCTTTAGTGCACAGAATTCCCTGTGGAAATTTTCCAGGCAGACCATTGGAACTAGCAAATTTTTCTTCTACTCCTTGTATGCAAAATTTTAACTATCTGAGCTTCATCCTCACATAAGAAGCAAATTCTTTTCCAGATTTCTCACTGAAATTAATTTACATCTATAATAAAACTTTAACAAAGCAGTATGTGCTTAAACATTTCAAAATGTCATATTTAATTTGATCTAGCAACAAAGAAATCCAGGTTTTCTGTAAAGCAAACAAATTATAAAATTACATAATATGCAACACAGAATGGTATTTAAACATAACTGAGAATTTCTATGAAAAAAAATCGTCCCAAAATGCTTTAATTTTTTTTTTCTTTTATTTTTCACAAATTTTGTAGACTCTAATTTCAGAAGCTAGGGCCCAAACACCTTCTAGTAAGTATAAAATTACCTGTCTTCAATTTTAGAAGGGATTCTTTGCAGTCTAGTCAACGCTTAATTTCTTTATAGCTTTCAAAATGCATATTTCAAACATTTAATGCCTTTTGGATTATAACTGAATTATGAACTAGACAAAAAATAATGCACTTTCAAAGACAAATATATCCCTCAGTATTTGATTAATGAAGGAAAGAACAGAAAGACTCTCATAATATGCCATAGCCATCCACCTTTCATCTTTTCTTCTTTCTGCCTTACCAGGGAACTTCACTATAAAAAAAACATCCAACCAACCAAATAAATGAATAAATAAATAAAAAACCCACTAAGAAATGATCATGAAAGAAGGCTTTATCACCTCACAGTCACACAAAAAAACTGCCAGCTGAGGTCACTGGCTTCCAACAGCCACAGCACCTGACCTTGAATGACTTTTGACAAGACACTAGTAGCACTAATGACATCAAATAAGACTTTGTAGCAGTTTTACTGGATCAGCACTTTCACTGATGAGGTGATGTATCTCTTAAGTACTAATTTGCAATGGGATGTTGCACTCATTACTGTTTGCAGGGTTCCAGTACACAGGGCGGGAGGTAGGGTGTGTAATAGGCATTATGGACTTACACCCAAAGCATTAAATATATGGGCTGTATTTTCATTTACTCTTGAAATGTGGCTATGGCTGCAGGAAAAAAAATTATGAACAATAATAAACACAAAGGAAAAAAAAATCAGGTATTAAATAGTGTATTTACAACACACTAATAATGCTCAAAAGCCTTCTTGCTTCAAGCTTAGTTGTGGGAAGCAGTTCACAAACAGATAAAAGGGTGTCAATGGGTGTTTTACAGGAAGTTCTGCTGGCTGCCACAAAATAGCCAATATAGATTGAAATTGTTTTAGGCATTTTATGAAACTTTTTTGATTCAGGTGGTGACTCTTAAGGGACTGATTCAGTAGCAATCACAGCCCAGGCAGTTCTTAGCAGACAGTTCCATCAGACTTTTGGCAGTGGTGTGGATAAATGAGCTCTGCCATGAATCATACAGTCCTAAAAAAGGCTGACATCCTGCTGTGCACTAAATCAACTTCTTAAATTATTTTTAAAGGAAACCTCTCTAGGAAAATGAATAACGTGACTATGGATGAGAGTGCACATGAGAAGATTAACTCTGGAAAACAAAAATAAAATTTCATTGCAATAACTTCTAGTGTAACCATATTTCTTTTAATTGTTCACTTCAGGGTTTTATTAGAGATTCCTATTGTACAGGTAAGACATTGATGTTTGGTATTATTAGAAATTCTCTATGGATTTTAAATATAATTTGTACCTGAAGAAGTGAAAATTATTTCAGCTAGCTAGTTGCAGGACTTGAATTAGTTTGACATTAATTAGACTACTATTATTCATTAGTTACAGATTCCCAGGCAGCAATTGACTTCACCATTTTTTCCTATGGCAAAGTCTTAAAACACATTTCATAAAAGACTCAGTAAATTATTTGGTGAAGAAAACTAGACCTTCCTGATAAAAAATTAATCAGCACACAGCAAGCTACTGACTGGATGAGAGGATTATCTGTAACCACCTAGCAAAAAAAGTTATTAAGCTGGAACAATTTTCTATCAGAAAATTCTGATTCAGTATAAAGAAGAACATTCTGTACATCTGCATCACCAAAAATCTAATGAAAGTAAAGGAATAATTTTTTCCCTCAGCTTTAACCAATGACTTTTTAATTCTCACTGTATCAGTGTTATCAATTAGTGATCAAAATAAGATTTAAGAAATGCTACTGGGAATGTTTAGGCGTATAATATTTTGATAATGTCAGGAAGCAAAAAGAAGGAATGAGGGAGAAAACCCTGCAGACCACTATTCCACTCAGTTTCCTTTTAATATTAAATGTTGTTTTGACATGTAAGTAGAAGTACGCTACTTAGAATATTTTGATAATAACATAATAATACGTAAGAAACTGAATATATTTTGCCAGTTTTCCTTTTCAAAACAAAATATCAGAAATTCTGTTTTATCAGTATAATTTTACCACAAATTTTTTAAAAGTATTTGCATTTTTTGTTTGTTTGTTTCTATCAAATAGGAATTTCAGTCATTATCAGATCAGGTAACCCCTCTTATGTGGCATGTCAATTACACACAAGACCTTAGCATACCATAATTCCTTTGGGTTTTTTTAGGCTTCAAGATAATGTGTCTTACTGCTTCAGATTATGGCCATGTTGCCATTAGTGTGATCAAGAAACAAAATCTTCTTCTTGTACTTGATCCACCAATGAACAAAAGTCACTGTGTGCCAACAAACAGCAGGAACACATAATAAAACTTGCTACACTCAAACCTGTACTCGTTTGTCAGTCAGCATGTCCTTTCTATAACTTCAAATACACCCTAATTATTGCTGTTAAAAGTGGCCTCAGATATAGCTGTAAAAATGATGAAATAAAAAGTAAATTCTTTCACAACGCGAGCTAGTTACCTAGTTCTTACAAGTTTTGTAATGGATTTCTTGAAGTTCAGCCTCTTTGAGATGAATTTTGCAAACTTCAGATAGACAAGTATTGGCAGCGGAAAGCGATAGATCTCCAAGGTTTGCAAATTGAGTTGAAAGTGTTATGGAAACAGATTTCTGTTCTGCGCATTTTAAACTGCTGAGGAGAACTCAGTATTAAAGATATAAACTGCAAAAGAACAAACAGCCTTATTTTTCCAAGTAAAAAAAAAAAAAGTTATTTTTTTCCAAGTTAAAAAAAATGGCTTGTTTGTTTGCTTGCTTGCACTAGGATTTGGGAGAGATGAATGGCAGATTTTTGGCTTATCACACTCTGCTGACTCAGTCTTTATGCTATTTGTTACTTCTGAGTTGCAGGGACACATTTCTTTCCCTCAGTAATTTTCTGACATGCCAGAACATTAACATACTGAAAGAAATATCTAGGACAAGAAAAATAAGCAGTTGCATTCTGTGTTTTTTTGTTGGTTTGTTGTCGTTGCTACTTTAAATGCATTAGGCCTCAAGTGGTCATATTACTAAATAATATACTGACTTACTAATTTAGGGTTAGATGTCAATAAGGTTTATTTCACAGTAATGCATTAAATATATTATGCCATCACTCCATATGTCCTAAAGACAGGTAAAACCGCCAACAAGTGCTTGGTCAATCACAATCTTTATAAAAGAAATTAAAAAGAAAAAAAAAAAAAGAAAAAAACCCCAACTAAACAAACAAGAAAAAAAACAAAACAAAACATAAACAACCCTAAAAAGAGAACAATAAACTCTGTTAGGAAAATATCAACTTCTCTAGTACCCTCCTGAGCACAAAAAAAAAAATACTTTTCCCCTCCACACCAACAGGCAGTTAACTGGCATGTTAACAAGATACATCAAGACCTAATAAGGCAGCGTCGTTACCATGATTATCACCTTATTAATAATTCACCAAATGGTAGAAGTACAGTACTTATGGGATTTTAATGCATCATTTTAAACATGAAGAGAATATTATTATAATGCTCATTAAGGTGATGTCTGCTGAAGTAAAATTTGTAGCACATATATTTGTATTTTCTTAGTACAGCTAAATAGCCTACATCCTCTAATGTAGAAACAGTGCTTAATATAATGTCTTGCTATTATGCAGGAATCTGTGATTAGGTTTTCAGGGCATTTGGAATTGCATCCAGCAAAAGTCTTAAGTACCTCACTTAAGCAAAATATGGGTGTTTACAACTAAGGAAATTATTCACTCAAATACAAAACACAATAATAAAAACAGCTTTCTTTATTTCACATTACAGTGTGACCTGTTAAAGTGTACCATTGATTTTAGAAGAGGGTTTAGAAGAAAGATCACCTCAGCACGATCAGATTCTTGCAGGTTTATCACTTCTGAATCTTACACTGTTCTCTCAGGGCACTGCTTCAGCCAAAGAGAGAAAGCAGAAATTCAGCTCAGCCAGGAGAATATGGCAAAGAATACAAAGTGTGGGCCTAAACCCCTTTTAACTTTGGGGGGGCAATGGGGGGTGGGGAAAGTACTACATTGTGTTTAATTTAAAGCAAATATATTTCTTACACTCACGTTACACATGGTGAGCTGTATTATTAGAGACTTAAATTTATTGCTTTATCTATAATCACCTAGAGATGTTTTGAAGCAAAACCTATTGAAGTTAATAGTGAAAATTTCATTGACTCCATCAGGCTTTGGATTGGGCCCATAGATTTTCATTTGATAAATCAGTGTGAGAAATGAAGAAATTATCTAATTTGAAGATCATTCAGAAATCTCAAAGAGATTTATTTTATTAAGAAACAGAAGTTTTATTAAGAAACTTGCTATGCTTTGCAAACAGTTAACTCTTAGTTGATTCTTTCAGACTGATAACTGTTGTGGCCAATTGTGAGCAAATATGAGCAATCATTTGAAAAGTTTAAAATCTATCTTAAAAAATCACTTTGAATGGTTTTTCTGGGAACTATGTCTTGGACCCTGCTGGCTTCAAGGTCTGCTAGTGGGGCTGATTATTACCTCCTCATGCTCTGTTTCCATTTTCAGAATGAGTTCAGTCCTAGGTCTACATGTGATATATATATACAATACATTACTTTAACTAGTGGCTGCTAGTTAAAGTAAGTAGTTATGCAATCCAGGACAATTATTACTTCAACTTCAGTGTTACGAATTACATGCAGTATTTTTCTATGTGGTATGTGTCAGGATGAATTGATTTACATATTTTTATTTCAAATGTTTTGGAGGTTTTGGGTGAGGGGGAGGTTTTTATTTTATGATATTTGCATGGGAAGTTACAATTTCATATATGGCATTGCTACAGTTCCAGAATGGCACTCCCCAGCCCAGAGCCCCCTCTACTCCGCTGAGAGAGACAAGAGGATTGTGGGTTAAGGTATTACATTTTTACTGGAAACGAGACATGTAAATAAACAAGAACAGCAGCAATATTAATAACAAAAGTGTACCAAAAGATGCAGAGCTCGACCTGACCGCAGCCATGCCATCCAAACTGGTCTCTCTGGCATTACCCCTCTGCTCTGTTCACCACACTTTTTCACTGAATGACACTCATTGAAAGGTGGCAATTGCTAAATATTGGATATTAAAAATATCCAGCCAGTAAAGAAACATATTAGAAGCTTCACACATTTTAATCAAATGCTACAAGTATTTAATATAAAAAAGCACCAACAAATTAAAGCTATTCTCATGAAAAATATATTAACTTTTAATAGAAGCATCACAGTTGCTTCATAAATTCACAGCTCACTTTGCCATACAGCTACTGGGTATTTTAAAAAGGTATATTACCCTAGCAGTAATTTCCTTCATGCAGCACCAGAGGTAAAATAAATCCACTTCCCTAAACTAACTTTAGAGCTGTAACAAGCAGAAATAGGTCATAGTCATCTCAAATAACTTTGTCCACTCTTGTTTTGCTTTCAGGAACCAGATACACATCAACAGCTCTGGAGGCACTGACATAAAACTCAGAACATAAACTGGGAAGAATTAGCATGGAAACCTAATTAATATGCCATATTGTGAATTGTACATCTGCACATTCATGTTTTCCATCTGGTTTCCAGGTAGAAAAGTACCGTTCTCCAGGCAGGGCAAAATCATAGTGCTGCACAGAAAAAATAAGGGGAAAAAAAAAAAAAAAAAAAAAAAAAAAAAAAAAAAAAAAAAAAAAAAAAAAAAAATACAAATACCAAAAAGCATGCTTAGTGCTATCATTTTAATATAGAATTGAGCGCCTCATGTACATATACATCCGGCTCCATATATTCTGTACATATACTCGATAAGGAACACCCTCCAAGTCTCCTTTGTGTTTCAAGAATACAGGATGACAAAAGAATTTGTGGATGTATAGAATAGTTCCAGGTGAAACCAATGTACTTCTTACTTTCAGGATCATTCCAACTGTTAATTTGAATAATCCTGTGTACTAGTTACTAAAAGGGGAGGTAAGAAGTTGGTTTCAGGTCATTTGTAAATTTTGGCCCAGCTGGTAGCGGGCAAAGGCCCTTCATCATTCTAAAGGCAGGTTGCATTTTTGTCAGGTGACAACTGACAACAAATTTCTTACAACTTTCAGGGACTTCAGGGCAGTTTCACCATTGCTCTTTCCTTGTCCCATTTGACATCAAGTTCACAATTGGAAGAAGTGTTCCACTGGGGCTTCAAGCCCATTCTCTGGTGAACCCTGTCACAACCATTATGTTCTTCATGTCTTTCCTGACTGGCTACCTAGGCTCTGCCATCCTGTTTTCTATCTGTAAGATCACATAGAATTCCACAATGTCCTTGCTAGTGAGCTTATAGGTACAGTGTATAGCTATCCCCAGTATGCACATGTAGGCCTTGCTCAGATGCTTGTGCAGCTGAATACTGAGAATCTCCAGGGATGAAGATTCCTTAACCTTTTTGTACGACCTGTTCCAATATCTTCCTACTCTGAAATGAATTTTTTGCAGTATTTTTTCAGAATTTTTATTGTAACTTGGGATTTTTGCTCCTTTTCCTAATGCTGGAAGGAGCCTGCCTCTATGATCTCTTCATTCCACCATTAGATACTTGAATACCATAAAAATAGCTGCCTCTCTTTAGCCTTCTATACTAAAGGCTTTGCAGAACCATTTCTCTGGTCCTCTCTTCCTACATTGTGTCCATCCAGACATCTTGGTTGCTTTCTGCTGGAGTAGCTCCCGTAGGTTGATGTACTAGGAAGTCCAAAGTCACACTGAGTACCCTCCAGGTACTTTTCTGTATTCTTTCCTCCAAGATCAGAGCTCATATTTTCAGTGTCTAAGCACATTATATGTGCTTCACAGGCAGAAATAATGTGAAATGGGATTTTAAAGAAGGCAAATGCTCCCTGAAAACCACCACTTGGTCAGTTTACTCTCTACAAATGCACAATAATTTTAAAGGCACAAAAGATCAGAACAGAAAATTAATAATTACATCATGATTGCAACAATGATGATCATTAGAGAGAACAGTAATGGATGCCTAGGAAATGTGTGAATCAAGTCTGATTTTTATGCCCTTGCTCTCCCTCATAATAACATGAAACTTATTTCCTCCGATATATTTTCACCATTTTCTGTGAAGCAAGTTGAAAACAGAAAATCAAATGGATATTCAGGTATTATTTATAAAAATAATTTCCCACAAACATACAAATTGAAAAAGTCCTCAAAACACTCATTAAATAGTTTATGTTTTTATAACACAAACATAATAGTTTTTAAAACAATTTCTTTTCTCCTTAAATTGTATTTAAGACAAAGATCAACTTCAAAAGTCATTTTCATGAATCAGCTCCCTGAAAAATGATAGTTCATTTGCATGCTAATGCAACAAATGCTGTGCCAATGTTTTCAATGTGTTTTTTTGTTGTTTTTTTTTTTTTTTTTTTTTTTTTTTTTTTTTTTATTGTACACCTTATAGTAGAATATTTAACATTGTGAAGCATCCATTAACATTATGGGGAAGTATAGATAACAATAAAGATTCTTATCATTGAAAGTTTTGGGATAGAGACACATGTTCAAAGCATCTGAATCAAAATCTAGAACATATGAAGCTGACTGAAAAATACACAATAAGGTCTGGTGGTGCAACATTTTTATCTAACTCTCAGATTTAGTGGCCAAACACTTGCAGTGGTTTTATTTTTCTTCGAATTGTATGACTCTATTCCCCACATTTATACTTCAGCAGACAAAAATGCTTTTCTCCTGTAAGCTATGAATTCTTTTAAGGTAGAGGAAGATGGAAGCCTCCTTTCTCTGTCTGAGAAGAGCTGATATTGACAGGAGAGTAGGGCAGCAGCATAGCAGAGCTTGTTCTTGGACCAATTTCCATAGCCCCTGGGAATGTACTGTAAAGAATTTCTGTAAACAATTATACTTGCACAAACAGATTCAAGCTGCTATAAATCACTTCACTTCTTGTTCTTAAACAAAACTATTTAATTTACCCACTGCTTGTTTTTGACAGGCTGTGGCAGGACGAGAGAGGGAGAGACAGCTGTGCTGCAGCTTCACTGTTTTGAAAGCTTAAGAGTTTCTAATATTTCTGTGCCAGAATCCCTGCATACTTTAGATCACAACTCAATAGAGTTTTTTCCCCAGAACTTTGTAGTAAACATGATGTATGGGTAGATGAAAAGATGGAAGAGTTGGAATTCAGTATGAGACTAGATCTTGAGCTATCCATTACACATTCTTATATATGTTGAGGTAAAGCAACAAACTGAAGAGGACTGAAAGTTTTACTATGGCCCAAGACATATCAGTGTATCTGAAGGGATGGTGTGAAAAGCATGGATCTAGGCTCTTCTCAGTGGTGCCAAGCAATAGGACAAGAGACAACAGGCAGAAAGTGATGCACTGGGAATTCCATCTGAGTATGAGGAAGAACTTTTTAACTGTGTAGATGACCCAGCAGATTGCACAGAGAGGTTCTGAAGTCTCACTCATTGGAGATATTCAAGAACCATCTGGACACAATCCTGTGCCATGTGCTCTAAGACGACCCTTCTTAAACAGGGAGGTTGTACCAGATGGCCCACTGTGGTCCTTTCCAACCTGACCCATTCTGTGATTCTGTGATATGTATCAAAATTCCATTACCGCTGGATTTAAAAGTTTAACACCATCATTGATCCTCTAGAATCCTAGACACTGAGGAGCACAAGTCACTGAAACTCAACAAAACATATACTTTTGTGCTATGCCTTAGATTTTACTATGTTTTACTATCATTTCTCTGTAACAGAACCGCTCTCAATAAATCCTCCTTCTTATAAAGACTAATGAACTTTTAAATAATTCATAACCCTTGAACTGAGCAAAATCAATTTTGCCTGTCAACATAATTTGAGAATGGGGAGATATTAAACCTGAATGTAACAAAATCTTGGTAGCATATAAATAAGAAATAGTAATCTGTCCTGTTTCTTAATTCCTCCCTTCTTACATTATAGCACTCTTCTTTTTCCCATCTCTCCATTTTTCCATGTGCTCAGAAAGATAATTACTTCATCTCTTATGCAGCTACAATGGCATAAGGCTTGAAACATCTAAACAATTTTCAGCTGTCGAATAAACAAATTAATTCATTTGCCCACAAAAATAAGGAATAGAACTGATACAAATTCAACACCTAAAAGAGGATGAAACAGAGCTGTGAATGTGTTTATAATACTGCTGAGGATACTTCTAGTCCTCTACTTAAGCCCCACTAATAGAGTGAAGATTTAGGACTGGCATTATCTTAACCCAGTTTGTGTCAAATACATTGCAACTTTTGTTAATTTGCCATGAATTTAGTTAGAAAGTGAGTCAGTATTTACAATTCAGTGTCAGGTGTCACAGGACTTTGCTGTCAGGCAAATGGAGTTTAAGGGAGCAAGGCAAGGCTTGTACAGATGGAGAGGTTTTTTATATAATTTTATATGCTATATATTACTGGGAAAAAACCCAAACAAATGTATAGATACACAGATTTTTCTAAAATCTGGAAGAGATGCCAAAACTATCAGGATTTTAAATCTGATAATTCATTAAAATTATTTTTCAGGGTTTTACACCTCAAAAATCAGCATTTTAAATGGTTGCTCTCTGAAGAAAGCTCCTTCTTTCAGAAGGGAAATATTTCATCTCCTTCTTTCTGCTTTAGAAAGTAGAAGAAAAGCTTCTTGGCAGTAGGAAAATAGGTCGTGGGGCAAAAGTTATAGTCTACGGCAATCTAATACCTCATACCCCTTCTGCAAATCAAGTACCTCCTTAACCCCCATGCATTCCTTTGCTGTGTGCACATAAAAAGTCTTAAATAGGTAAGAAGGTATTATGATTAAGTAATGCATGGATTTGTTCCTTCATTCCTTATAAATGTAAGTAATTTCTTATTTACACAAGTATGCATGACTTTGCAGGTACTGCTTACTTGAGTAATGATTATTGCTTTGAGCACAATGTCTATACATTACTACTAGATCCCTAATCATGGAATGCTATTATTCAGCTATAAATTATTATGATTATTACTTATATTACACACATACCAGTTAGAGTGTAGTGCAGTTTTCTTTAAGATTGATATGGTAGGTTTTTACAAAAATAAGAATGCAATGTGAGTAATATTTTATTTTAAACATTAGAAGTGTGAAAGTGGGTCAAGTTCTGTGTCAAAATATATGTTGAGAACTGTTTTAATTATATGCTGGAATGCTGCAGAACGTTGTATTCACTTCATAAGTCAGCATCAAAACTGTGTTAGGTACATTAAATAGTGGGCACTCTGAAGTCAATTAAATGATTGCTGTAACACTCAACACTTATTCATCACGCATCCAAATTTCTCCACTGCAAAACAATTGGATGAAATTGTGAACAGCTTTTAAATCAAATGTCATCTATCAACAGTAAAACTATGACAGCTGTCTATTTTGATTCTATGTTATGCATAAGAAAAAAGCAAAGTTTGTTACAATTTAAAAAGAAAAAAATTCCCAGATTGTCATCAAGTTGAACATCAACATATGGTATGGATATCAGTATGTTGAAGATAAAAATGAACTATTACAACAGTAGGAAAAGAACCTCTGCCTTCCCATACAAAGTTGGAATCTCTTTGGTTACAAAGAAAAAAGTTATAGGGTACTGAGGCAGAGTTTAGGTTATTGAAATGTCCGGAGATTGAAATAAATTAATTTTTGACAAATTGTTTATCTGAAGAGAGAATTTGTATAAGAAGGGTGTGGTGATGGGAAAAGTAATTTAAAAAAACCCATTCAGAAAAGATCAGCTTCCTTATTTGATTACAGAGGAATTTTAAATGAAAATACTTTCAAAGTTTATCTGATAATGTGCTATTGAAAGGCAGTGTTCTCATTTGATTTCTAGTTGATTTTTGCATGACTTTATGAGCATAAATATTATATGCTTTGGGATTGTAATAATCAGGTATAATTTGATAGAAATATGAAAAAAGAACAAAATTCCACGATGCTCAGCAGTTAAGAGAAGTGGGGAGTAAGAAGGAGGTTGGCTTACTATGTACTATTTTTAATTAAAATTTTCTGATCAAGAAAATAGTACAGTTGTACTCAATAAGCTTCTAATTTTCTATGCTTGTTTACTAAATGATCTGTTGAATGCGAAATAGGGGTTTGATTAATCTTCTGACTTATTCCTTGTACAAAAACTGATCTGAAGCATAATGTTCCTCTTCTTATTTGAAAGAGAAACTTTCTTTCATATGTTTGTTCTAAAAAAAAAGTATTCAAATGAAAATTAATTTCTAACTGCCTGGGGGAAAATGTTGTTTGTTGTATAAATAGCTATAAAGTCACCCCCAAAGAGAACTTTTAACACAGCATCAAAAAAAACCAAAAAAAAACCACCAAACCACAAACAAAAAAGAACACCCAAAATTATGACTATGACATGCTGGTATTCAAAGATGGAATGAGGATTTAATAGCCCACATATGCAGTAAAAAAATAGCCAAGATACAAACATGGGTATTTATTTGGTGGCACCTTCATTTGTTTGTGCAGCAAAAACCCAGATAGTCATGGTTTAAATCCCCAACCCTCTCAGTTCAGTCAGTCTGGCGTTAATCTTTCCCCCCATGAATGTTAAAAAGATGGGAATAGGTGATTTCATTTACTACACATCAAGGTAAGACCATATCTGAGAAGGCATTTTTAAGTTAGGTAGTCAAATTTGATTCTATTTCTGGTTTATTTAAATCTGGTTTATTAGGACATCCTCAGGAAAGACCACATGTAATGGTTGCTAGCCAAGAGGAAGTGGCTGGAGTTAGCTGACCTGCTTTCCCAAATGCCTGGTTTCCTTACATTTAACAATCCCCTACTTAGTATCAGTCAATGCATGCATATCCAGTCCATGATCAAATGAGTCCATCCTTAGGGTTCTGGTCAGTTGTAGTATCAGCTCTGACCTTTTTGAAGGGAGATAAAAATTCCTCCTGTGTGTTTGCAACTTCCTTCTCAATTAGTGTGAGCTGGACAACTCCCTGCCAAAACTCTCACTAAAATATTTCATCCATTTTATAATCATTCCTATAAAAGGTCCTAGGTCTGTCCTAAAGCTCTTAAAAATCAGCCTTAAAATTCCCAGTTCTTTGTTACAAGGTCTTTAAGGCATCAACCTCTGCACTTGCAGAGAACAAATCTCTGGAGTTTTAAAAAAAGTCAGCTGCCCTACTGCAGCTAGATCAAAGCAGGAACCTCAACAAGAAACAGGCAGCCTCTTGTGATAGGAATGAAGAATATTATGCCTGATGACTCTAACTGCAGCTCTCATGAACTGTTCCCTTGCTCCCAGAAATTGAATTAACAATGAAATTAGTAAAGTCACCCAGTGGGCTTGGATCTGCAATTGAGAAGTGGAAGGTTCATGTCTATTTCTGTCTGCAAGTGAATGTCAGCAATCAATTAGGTATATCTTTTAAGTCTTTACTGATCTTATAAGCAGTCATATAATCCAGGAGCAATCTGAGTTATTCATACTGTCAACCTGGCTCCCTATGAATCATTGCATTCCCTTCAAAGTAAAAGTGGCTAATAAATTTTATCCTATTTTTTAACTGATTTCTAGATTCCTTTTTCACTGCCCAGAGGACATTTCAAGTGGACATTCTGAGTGGACTTTTATTACTTTATATACACTAACCCAGAGCTGCCTCTTCAGTCCACAGCACTGAAGCTCTGAGGCAGTTTACTGCTGTGTTGTGCTGATATATCTCCTTGCCAAGATAGTCTCCCATGTTTTGTTTTTTAAAACTTACCAAAATTTTGGAAATATAAGCGATTTTCAGAAATTATACCTAACAAAGATGGTCATAGCAAGTTAGTCATGTAGTTTATTGTTGAGTTGTATTTTGGGGTTTTTTTTAGGGTTGGGATTAAATGTGTGAGACGGTATTTCTTGTTCAGACTTAGATGTTTATTAGTTTTTATTTATATTATATTCTTACAAACTGTGAGTTCTACAGTACTTCAAGTTAACAAATCAAAAATTGAGCTGTATCTCTCTTTTTACAAGGCTTTTTAAGGATAAACTGTTTAATTAAGAAATTATACTTAAATTATTTTCACTTTTAACTTAATAACTAACTACTCGTGGCCTGCAATGCAGACTTTTTTATCTAATTACACAATACCACCCAAACTCATTAAGAAGAAGGTGAAGAAGGACTAGTCTTTGCCTTAAAACTTTCATCTTGTTTTATATATATTGTTATATTTTAAAACCTTTAAATTTTACACCATGTGGTATTACACACTTCTATTCAAACTACGCACCCATAATCCCAGTTCTATCATTCAATTTTGGAAGTTTTTTCTATGGCTTCAGGTCAAATGCAATGTTCCCTTGAGGGTCAGTGCCTGTCAGCACAGACTCTAAAATTCTCAGCAGCTAGGGTTCCAACAGTGTATCACACATAAAACTTGGCACAAAGTATAGTAATATTTGACATATGGATGTGCAATCTATTTCTGATGTAACAGTATATCTGATGGTGTTAAAATCAGATTATTAAAATTATTAGAGATGCGTTTGCCCGAATTAAGGTGCAAACAAGACCATATGCCAAAGGCAATAGCACAGATTTTATTTAGCAGCAAATGTGAGGGGGAGAGGGAGAGAGAGAACAAGACAAGGGGCAGAGGGAGTGAAAGAGAGTGAATCTATCCACATGTGGCAGGGGGCAAGAATCCACAGAATGCAAAATCTATTTGATCTATCTATCATAATCTATCAGATTCAGGTGGGAATGACCATGTACCTCCCGTCAGGCAGGGAGTTTCATGCTGGATGATGTAATATTGTGGATTGCAGGACATTTTATGAGTCTTTGACGTCTTCTGAAATGCTGCAGTTGTCTCTCAGTTGAATCAATCATGATCCTTCAGCCAAGATGAATACCTTCATCCGACGTCTCTATGTCCCCATCTCTACTCAAAGGGGAGTATTCACAGCTCAGTGATTATGTAAGAAAGGACATTGGCATAATAAGGAGGATTGATTCCACCTTGCAGGATTTACCTCTCATCAACCTCTTCCCTTATCTGGAAACCAAACTTCCAGTGTGACCAAAATGGGCCTAAACCTTACCTTGAACCTCTTACAAGTTGCACTTTCAAGAAATCTCTGGAGATTTTGTCAAGTGTAACATTATTTTAAATTACAAAGATATTTACAATGCAATCCATTGCAAAACATGAATAGTTCAGACTTTCAGTGACTGAAATGTCTTTAACTGAAGATGTACTAACAACTATTAAAAATACTGTTAGATGCATATTACTCTGCTGATTTTATGTACTGGAAGTGCAGATGCTTTAATGTGCACTAGAGAGTAATTGATTTAAAGTTTTTCTGGAAAAGTTATTGGCTAGTATTACAAATTATCTAAATATGTGTGATAGTTTCCTCTCAAAGACTCTGAGATATTCTGATACAAGATTACCATACTCTATTAATTCTTTACAGATTAACTTGCTAGTCAATAAATTTAATTGGATACTATTTTATTTTTTAAGCTCCAAAATGTTGTAAAGCCATCTGATGTCATCCAAAAAATCACACTTAACAGTCAAGAAAAACCCCAGAAAATAACTGACAGTTCTACCTTCTATGTGCCAATCAAATCACTTACATTTTATGGCCTAATTTGCTGCCATTTTTAATGAAGAGACTTTGCGTCTTCTGAAATTCAGTGCTCAGTACCAATTAGATAAATTAGTATCTGTATCTCTGATTCGAGCAGAATGTAGCCTTTGGAATTCTAAACCTTTAAGAATTAATTTCTGAAGGGCTCATCCTCTCTGGAAATAAACTTGATAACTAAAAAAAAAGTAATAATTGTTTAGGAAGATTACGCATAAGTCAATAAACTCTTAAATAACCTTGAGTAAGGTTGCTGTTGTGTGTTTATTATTGTGTCCCTAGAAGTCATTATCTGTTATTTTCATGTAGTCTTTTCTACCATCCTCAGTAAGTCTATGAGAGTAAGATATCTTATTATTTCAACCATAAAATTATTCAAACCACAGAAATTACACTAGCTGAGGAGTTATTAATCCCAAAAAATCAGGCGTTAAGTGTAAAGTTGTCTTGGTTTGAAATACAGGTGTCAGCTAAGGAAGGCAGGCGTTTCCCTTAGAATGGAAAATCTAAACCCTTTCCCTCCAAATTATTATAATTTCAAAATTAAGGGGCTCTCAGGCAAAGATATGAGGATAGGAATAACAGTTCTTTATTAGTATGCATGATAAAGCAAACGAACAACAACAAAAGTACAGCATTAGCACCAAACAGAACCAGAACCCAATCCCAGCCTCCTTGGCCTTTCCCTCCAGTGCAGTTCCAGTCACAGCCAGAAGGGGCGCTGCTGGCTCCCGGTGGGCAGGGCAGGTGCGATGACTCCTCCATGGCTGCAGGGGGCACTGCGGGGCGAGGTCAGAGCGCGCACAGCAATGGCTGCTTGACTGTGACGGGAAGTGAGGGAAGAGAGTCTGTGCTTCACAAACCCTGGGGCAGGGGGGTGAAGCTGATCCCGGTGTCCCAGCAGGACTCTGAAGAGCTGGGACCAAGCTGGGACGGCAGGATGTTTCAGCAGGCAGGGGGTGCAAGGCTACAGGGCAGCGAAAGCTCGGAGCAGTGCCAAAGAAGCGGCAGGGGCAAGGCAGTGGTCACTTGGCTCTCTGAGCAGGGCAGGGAGAGGCGAGCTGAGGATCCAGGGCACCTGAGCAGATGGTGAAAAGTCCCTCTTTTAGTGATGTAGGTGATAATAAGGTCCCAGT
This sequence comes from Onychostruthus taczanowskii, assembly GCF_017590055.1. Classification (NCBI taxonomy): domain Eukaryota; kingdom Metazoa; phylum Chordata; class Aves; order Passeriformes; family Passeridae; genus Onychostruthus; species Onychostruthus taczanowskii. Next base: position 1,460,554 of record NW_024506773.1, on the reverse strand, counting down.
TCAGTGGCTGCTCTCACAAGCAGAGGCTGATGCCATGGCAGAAGAAGCAGCTCCGGGCTGGGCTCCAGTGGCAGCAGTGAATTCCCTTCCCCAGGCAGCAGCTCCACCGCCCTCCTCTGCAGCCAAGAGAGAGAGCCTGCAGTTGCCCCAGCCCTATCTTTTATCAGTGCAATTGTCGGGGTATCTCTGCCCCATGGAGAGAAACTGCCAGATAAGAGAAATGCAACCAGATGTCCTCCTCCCCTGAGCTTGGCCACTTCTTTTGTTTTTCTTAAGTACCCAGTTGTTAGTGTTTCCTAGCAACTTATGGGAAAAAATTTTATAAGTGAAAAGGAACAAAAGGAAAGAAACCTAACCCCCAACAGAAGTCCATTTAGCAGACTGGTTGATTATGTGTATTAAATTCAATTGAAAAAAATCCAGAGCAATGCAGAGCTTGTATTTGAAGAGTAATTCTGCAGCTGAAGCAGGTTCCTTCTTTGAAAGTATTTGTGGTGCCTTTCTGCCAGCCAGATTTCATAAATGCCATTTAGAAATCTGAGGGAGATTTTACTGTGTAGAATGTGGCTGGATTATTTCAATATGGTTTATGAAAATATTACTGTTGCTAAAAACAAATTAGACATCTAGCACTGAAAAAAATTACTGCCATCAGTTGTGTTATAAACACTGTTTTACGCACACCACTCTCCTTATTAAAGGCATAGATAACACACAGATTTACATTTGAGGCTAATTCTTACAAATGGTTTGAATATTTATCCTATTTATATCCACAAAAAAAGTAGTCCAAACATGCGATGTACAACAAAAACGGCAGAGAACTAGAGAACTTAACCAGCTCCAGGTTATCTGTCTCCTTCCACAGCCTCTGTACAGTTTTCAAGGAGCTGAACATTTTACAGACGGAATTCCTGATTCTTGTCCTTATGGTCTCCAATCCCGTCTATCATAAAACATCCCTCAGGATCTATTCACATCTTTTAGCTCTTGATGGATCCACCTCAGATATTAGTATGGATTTGCCTGCAGGAATATACAGAAAGATGTCTGGGTTTTCCCTCTTGTTCCTCTGCCAAAATCAAAGGATAAGAATCTTCTGGAATATCACATAAGTATTTTTATTTGAATTAGTTGAAATGTCTACCTGGGGCAGAAGGAAGATGGAAGGCGGGAAAATAAAAATGTTTTAAGCATTAAACACCAGTGCTGAAAAATAACTATATTCCTCATTAAAACTGACACCAGAAGAATTTTCTTTGATATATATAAAGTTTGAATGTTATTAGAAGTATTTATATCTTTATATGCTGAATTACTGTGATATCCTTCATAGCTTTATGTTCATTTCTTTCTGTAATCAGAGTTATTAAAACAAAGTAAGGAATACACAGATTTATAAGTACAAATAGCAGGCTATACTTGCAAATAATAATTTTCTTCTTGGGAAGTAGAGTGTTGTCTTAGATGTGTGTATAACCATAAAATGCCAATCATACCTCTGAAATTGCACCAAAAATTCTCAGCACTCCTCTAATCTTTATGTCTCTGTGTAAATGACACAGTGGCAATAAATTCTTTTCAGTCCTACAATCAGACTTGAAATATTTGTTGTGGTTTCTCAGAATTATGATACAATTTTGTTATAGTTCTGTTGAAAATTCAGCCTTATTTTTCTTTGTTTTAGATTTATTTCATTTCATTCAGTTACTCATGCATTTTTCATGTAGCTGCTTACTTGAAAACGTGCCATCTTACAACGTTTTGGGGGATGCATTCCTACATCAACACAATACAGGCTATACGATACAGAGAACCTTGAGCAATCCAAAGGGACTCTGCATGTGCATCCTCATCAAGTAAAAAAAAAAAAAAAGGCCAAATCGATCCTGATATAGAGTTTGAGGAATATATGTAGGGACATGACTGATCTAGAAGGACTGACCTCAGTCCACTGAGTTTTGAATCTGAGTCATCTCCGAAATGTCAGTACTTACTTCCATCTCAAGATTTTTCTAGTTTGGTTCCATCTTCCTTTTTTTTAGATTTAGAGAGAAGAATTTAAGAAAACTTTTAGGTCATAACTTCGAGGACAGAATTCTCACTCATTAGACTGTTTTTGATGTGTCTGGTTTTGTGATAGGCCTGTAATCTGAGTGTCCCTATTTCAGTACATCAAAATTTCTTTTCCTTGTCCTCATTGTCTGCAATTATATTTTTCAGGACTCAATAGCTGTACAAATAAGAAAAAATATTTCCTAGTGAAGTATAACAGTTCAGGTAATAACAGTTATAGCTATTCCATTTCAGATTTAATATAAAACCAAAAGCAACTTCCTTTCCCAGTGAGAAGAAAAATAAAATCAACTTCTATCTCTGTACACTCTTCACAATCAACATAATGGTTTTACTGATATTTCATAAAAGGTAAATCTTCAGCAACAGAAGAGACGTGATTTTCAGATTCTGAATATAAATATTCTCTATGACATCAAGAATTCTGAACTAACTATTCTCTATGAATATAAAAAAATATGTCAGTGAAGACTGGGAGGGGTATTTCTATGAGCCTGACCTTAGTGATGTAGCAGTGATGTAGTGATGTAGATTGTTAAATTAATAATTCAGAGAATCCCTAAAATCCAAATGAAATTTCTCTTCTTATTTGAAGCAATACTAAGGACCAGAACAGAACAGGTCAGAAAATATCATATTACTTCTTTCTGCCTGAAATCAGCAACCATGTTGCTCTAGCCTCTCCAAGGCCTTGTAATTTGCTGCTGTATAGCCTTCCTATAGGACAGATTTAGATTTGATATAAGGAACCCTATTTTAGCAAGGCAGGATAACCTCCAGCAGTCCCTTACAAACTCAACCATTCTGTGATTGTGTAAAGCAGAATTTAACAACTATATATATATAAAATAAATATATATAAGATTTTTCTGTGCACAGAAATCATAAGAACTATTTTTAGAAAAAAGAACCAAAATCACAGGTGTGGGTGTTGGGTTTTGTGTTTTGGGGTTTTTTTAAGAAATGAGAGAGGAGTTGAGGAGCAAAAGGAGCCATACCAAAAGACTGCTACATATAAGTGATGAATTTGCCAATCATGCAGAAAAGACAAAAATATACAGTGTTAGGAAAATGAACAAGACTGCATAGTTAGATCCCAAAGTGGCAACAAAACAATTTACATTCTAATAAAAGCTGACAAAGATGTTAAACAGAGGTTAACAAGGCTAGGCACTTTCAACCAGCAGGGCAAGCTGTAACTGAGAAGGTCTCTGCTGATTATTGCTGATTTCCAATAATCCTCGAAACAACAAGGAAATTCCAGAAGGCTGAAAGAAACTGTGAAGTGCAAATACTGAAAAAGATGACCTGCACACTTACAAGCCACTCCAACTAATATTGCTGCTAGACAAAATAATAGAACCTGATTAACAAAAATTTAAATGCTGTAAATGCAATTGCTGAAAATCAACATAGTTTTTTTAAAAAGTAGATCTCATCAAAGTATCCTGATGTTCCGAAGGCTTCTTTTTTTTTTTCCCTGAGAATACAAAATTGGATCACAAGAAATTTGCAGATATATGCATTTATGTCTGTTTCTGCATAAATTGCAATAATATGTATTTTGAATTCTGAAGGCACTTGAATGACAGTCTACACTATTTTAAACGAGATTCAAAATTATTGTAAATGTGGCACTCTAAATATCTCAAAATATAATTGTAACAAAGAAAATGAGTGGTTTCTAGTGAGAACTAGTGGAAGTCTGATTTTCAGTCCTTCATTGCTTAACATCTTTATTATTTGAACTGCAGAAAAATGCATAGTCTTTGAAGCTGATGATGACTTGAAGTTTACATGTCAAAAGCTTGGGACAACTAAGCCAGCAGGTAAAAGGAAGCATTAGGCATTTCAATGTGACCGTGTCTGAAGTCATGAACTTAGGGTAAAGAACATAGCTCCAGACCAGGACATTTAATGCCAGAAGGAAATGTGTGAAAACCCTGACAGGTATGTGACTTTGGAAAGGAAGACAAAGAAACTGTACTCCTCTGATGAATGAGACAAAGCATCTGATGACAGCTGATATGGAGAAGTCTGATGTACTCAGCAACATTTTTCCTCAAATTTTCCCTGCCAGCTCAACTTCCCACATCTCTCAAGCCCCTGAATATAAAGGCAGGGACTCCATTGTGGGAGCAGACCAGATTCAAGGTCAGCTGAGGAACCTGAACATAGACAAGTCTATGGAAGCTGAAAAAATGCATCCCAGGGTCCTGAGGGAACTGGCAGATATAAGTAGTTCTCTCTCACTTCTGAAAAGTCATGACAGTCAAGCAAAAGCCCCAGTGTCTGGAAAAGGGGAAGCATTGCACCCATTTATGTAATGTGTAAAATAGATACTCTGAGAACTGTCGACCAGTCAGCTTCTGTGCCTAGGAAGGTCATGAAAACAGATTCTCCTAGAAACTATGCCAAAGAGTATGAATGACAAGGAGGTATATTAGGGAAAGTAGACTTGGTGTCATGAAGGGCAAATGATATGTGACAGGCCTGGTGGCCTTCTACAAAGGAGTGACTCTATTGGTAGATAAGGGAAGAGCTTCTGATGAACCTACCTGGCCAATGACACAGTCTACACAACACCGCTGTCTCTAAACTGGAGAAGTATGAGTTTAATGCAGGAATTTTTAGATGGATAAGGATTGACTGAACAGCCATGCCCAAAGAGTCAATGGCTCAAAGTCCAGATGGAGATCCAAATGGAGATGAGTGTTTTCCTTCAGGGGTATTAGGACAAGTACAGTTAAATGTCTTTATTAATGACCTAGACCATGGTGTTGAGTGTACCCTTAGCAAGTTTGGGGAACAAAACCAAGCTGAGTGGTGCTGTTGATATGACTGAGGGAAAGGACACCATCCAGAGAGATGTGGACAGGCTTGAGGAGTGGTCTCATGAACCTCATGAAATTCAACAAATCCAAGTGTAAGGTCCATCACCTGGGTTGGGGCAATCCCCAGAAGCAATACAAACTGGGGGATGAATGGATTAAAAGCAAGGAAGGGCTTGGGGATGTTGGCAGATGAAAATTTATGTAAGAGCCAGCAATGTACAGTTGCAGCTGAAAAAGACATTAGGATCCTGGAGTGCATAAAAAGAAGCATGGCCAGCAGGTCATGGGAGGTCACACTGCCCCTCTACCCTGCTGTCCTTAGACCTGATATGGAGCACTGAGTCCAACTCTGGGGCCACTCTCAGTCCAGCTCAACAGAAGAAAGACATTGACATGTTGGAGTTTGCTGACATGAGGGCCAAGGAAATAGTCAGAGGGCTTCTCCCTTTCATGAAGAGAAGCTGAGAAGCTGAGAGGGTTGGCGTGGTTTATCTTGGAAAAAAAGGCTCCAGGCAAACCTTATATAGCAGCCTTTCCATACTTAAAAGGGGCCCACAAGAAAGATAAAAAAATACTTCTTTACCAAAGCATGTACTGATAGCATGAGAAGAACATTTTTAAACTAAAGAGGGTACATTTAGATTAGCCCAGAGAAGCTGCAAATATCCCATCCCTGGAAGTGTTTAGAATCAAGTTGAACAGGGCATTGAGGAATCTGGTTTGATGAAATATGTCCCTGCCTGTGGGGTGGGATTGGACTAGATGATCTTTAAAGGTCACTTCCAACCCAAATCATTGCCTGATTGGGAATTGATTCTATGATCTGTTGTCCTGGTGTGACTTTATGATGCATATATCCCCAATTGTCTGTTCTGTTTATGGTGGTTATAAAGTTCTGCACCCTTAAAACTAGATCTGAGAGTGAAGCAGGGAGAAGGAGAAGCAGTGGAATGTCTGAGGTGGTTGTTTTCAAAATATAAAGGTAAGAGTTTCATCTTTCTCTTCTCTGAGACTGTGTTGTCTACAGCACGGACGGACAGTGGAAGAGAGCTCTCTTTTGCTTTTAGTTAGTTTTTAGCTAGCTGAGGGAGTGAAGTTGCCTGGACTGTGGTTTTTCTTTTTCTTGAGGCTGTTCAAACCTGCTCTGGACTGAAAACTTAGAAAAGCACCAGCAGCTCACACCTGTGGCCTACTGGAGCCTGGGATGTGGCATTTTCCAGCCCCAGAGGGACTAATAAGAGAATGAGCAAGCTGAGCTACAACCCATGACAAGGACTTTCTGAATTTTGCCATCTCTTCAGAGCAGTGAGAGGTTTTATTATTTAATATTATTAATTTTTTATGCCTGTGAATACTTTGCTAACAAGCAAATAATCAGGTTTTTTTCACTTTTCTCCAAGGAAATATTTTCCTGAAACTGTAGGGGGAGGGGCTTCTTGAATCTACTTTCTAGAGGGGCTCCTTTGGAAGTTTCCTCCCAAATTTGCCCTAAACCAGGACATCTGTGAGGCAGAAAAAGTAGTAATACAATCAACCATATCACTGTAGCTGGGTTGGATCCTTTTTGGCCTTCTAAGATATGACTATGTAGATTTGGAAGCATAATTCACGCACAGATTTTCTCTGACACAGTTTTTTTCCATATGAATAAAACCTGTGCACTGTACTGACCTAAACTCTAAAATTGCATTTTATGAATAATTAAAAACAGAATTAATAAAAGCATTCCTTATAATGATATTCTAATAATTGTGTTTTGAAAAAATAAATCCTAACTTCATTCATAATATCTGATTATCTGATTTAACAGGCCAGGATTATGGCACAGCAATTAAGCAGTGAAGGAATTTCAATTGAGTTATTACCTGTGTACCTAGCTTTCACAAACAGATGAATTAATCAGGAATCAATGAAGACAATCTCCCTTAGTTTCAGGCTCAGCAAATTACTCAAAACAGTGATGAATCAATGAGAATCCAAGAGAAGCTAGTGGAGTTTATTGCTGGAGGAAAGGGTAGGGAGAGGACAGAGAGTAGGGAGTAAGATGATTAATAAAATCAGAAAGGAGGCATGTGAGAAATGGCAAATTAATTAGGAGCAGGAGCAAACAGGTGTGTGACCATGTGATGTATATTTTTTGGAAAAGGGTTGGAACAGTAAAGAATACCTTCTCTTATCTAGAGGGAATTCTGCTATAATTTCTAACAGCTTGGTTGTACCAGGGAAGAAGCAGGTAGGACATTCATCATATAACTGACAGTATGCCCACTAGCATAACTTTTTGGATTTGGATTTTTGGTAAAACCAAAGGAAAGAACATTATAGAATACAGCTTGCTGAAGCTTGGGAGCATGTATCCAGCAGAGCCTGCCCTGTACAGGATATGGTTCTGACTCCATTTCTCACAGAAGCTTACTCTTTTCCTAATGCAATTCTAATGCTATGGGCAGGGCAAGACAGAGCATATTCCAGTTTAATTGCATTTCAAAGTGTGTTCCATGAACTTTACACCAATGATACTTAAAACCAGTGATATGTTATGAAATGGTAGGAAAACCTTAAATATGTTGAGGTTCCCTTTCCTGCTGTGTTTTATCCCATTGCATTAGGCCCTTAGACAATAATTCTTCCTTTTCTTTTCTGGCAAACCTTCTATCACAGGCTTTCTGCTGCCCTTTATGGAAATGGACCCTTGCAGTCTCCTCGGCTCATCTGCTGATATTCTGTAGTACCTCCCCATAAATTCCAGGTTTTCATTGGGTTCTCAGTAAATACCAGTTAAAGTATACAAGATGATTAAGCAATCAATAAGAGACATTTTTATCAATATTTAGGTGATTTAAGAAACCCAGACAGTGACACCCCTCCAGACTTGATGCAAAACAAAAAAAGCTTATTTTTTAGTCAGATTATTCCTACATTGTAGAAACAGAAAGCAGAAATGTAGCATGTGTATAGCTGACTTCCTTGGGCAAAGGCTACAAAATACTAAATGACATAGCAGTTTTACAAAATCAAACAGAATGTTTATGTTTATGTTTATGTTTAGACAGTCGTTAAATTTCTACAAGAAAAATTACTTTCCCTTTAAGCTGAGACTTAAATATTCTAGATGCAAATAATAAATGTTCATTCAAAAACATCACATTTGTTTGTGGGATGGAAAATCCTTTGGCTAGAACAGTTCAAATGCTTTCTGACTTCTAGAAAGTACTTTTAGCTGCTTATTTTATTTACACATTGAAAGCTGTAACCCAACTTGAGCTTTTACCAATGCAAATGCAAAACTGGCAACAAAGTTCCTAGCTATGTTGAGTCGATTGTAGTCACTGATTTATTTAAAACATTTTTGGAGTACATACACAGCTTAAAATATTTGATAAATATTTCAAATGGTGGTAAATATTAACATCGAGTAACGAACTGCATGTGTAAATAAGTTTCCCAGTCCCTCAATGGACTTAGCATGACCGCTTGCTTAAGTTAAATGTCTGAAAGAACCATATCTCCACCAGGAGATCATAAAGTCAAAAAATCTCTAGACTTTTTTAGGCAGAGGAAAGAGGTAAATGTGAATGTCAATATCCTTTTCTGCTCTGAATTATCTGCTGTTCAACCTTAAAGACCCAATCGGAAAAGGCTGGCTACTACTACAGTGAATGAATACTGAGACCATTTCTGAGGTAGGAAAGGTCTCAGCTTTGTAAAGCTGCTTTAAAATTGCAGAACTGTCAAAACCAAGTGCCCAGGTTCTTTGTAAATGTTAAGCACAAACTTACTTGGGAATTCTTTTATTATATCTAAATTGTCTTCAAATTTGGAAATGCAAGTGGCTCTAAAGAATTGATTACTGATTACTGCAATTTTCTACTTCACCAAATTTAGAGATTTAAATGGTGTTCTGCAATTAGCTGGTAGTCTTGGATTATCTACCTATGCAATGCCAATGAAGTTACTGGATAAATGAAGTGCAATACAGGTAAAATCATTGTTCGTTCAAAGTCTGAAGTCTGAAGAATCTTTTTAATAATTTCTAGTATTTCATACCAATGGACTGAATCATGAACTCATGACAAAAAAACATAACTACACTGTTCCTAACATCTGTGGCACAACTTCCATTTCCTTCAGTGCAAAAAGGCTCAAGGTAGTGGACTGCTCTTTTTATTCTACAAGTCTTCCTGATGTTTTAAAGAAGGATCTCATTTCTATGTGGTTTTGGAAATAATGCTATAATTTTAAATTATTTAAAATTTTTAAGACTAAAGAATTTGCAAAGTCACTCATCATCTCATCTGATGAAGACTCCTGTTGCTTCTCTAACAGTTTCTAGTTGAAGTTTCCTACTTGACTGGATCACATTTGCAAGTCCATGTGCTTTTGTAAGATGAGCATGACAGCTATTCAGAACATAGACATGCATAGGGGAAGACCTCAAAATTTAACCAGTTATCCTATATTAACCTATGAGTCACATCATGCAGAGTGAGATCAGCTTTTGAAAATCTAGAAAAAAGAAAATGCAGAAACTCCCCCATTGTTTGTGCATAACATCTTATTGTCCCAAACATTAAAACTACTACAGTCTTAAAAACTCCTAAACAGTAAACACGATATCTGACAATTTTATAGACTGAGAGATCCAAGTTAAAAGCCCTGAAGAACTTCTATAGGAAAATCTACTGTCTGTAACAGATCCATTGGAACGTGAGTTATTCAAGAGTTACAGTATGATGAGGTACAGTATGATGTCTAATGCATTATATATACATAATTTCCTATCACAACTGAAGCAACTGAAATAGTCTCCTGTGTTAAAAGTACCTGAGTAAACTGAGTAAAAAAAAAAAAAAAAAAGAGAAAATAGAAACATATTTCTCATCAAAAGAAACAACCAATGTTCAGAAATAAGTTTTCAATTCGAAGTCTTTAACTTCACCTTCAAACTTTCTTTCAGACTGGACTACTTATTAAAGAACTTTTTATGCCTTATTTCATATTATTGCACCAGAATTAAAAAAAAAATAAACTAAATACACAAGCAAAGCAAAAACAGCCCAAGCAAAAGCCAGTTTTTAAAACAGTAGTTCAATGACATTTACAATTGATTCAATGCCCACTGACACCAAACTTTGAATCAGACTTGCTCTATCTAGATGACTGTCTGCAATTAGGTTTTGTGCAATGTTGCTTACACAAAAGTTAAAGACTCTTTGAAACTTTGGATTTTCAGCACTGACACAGACTGTAGCTGCTGCCACCAATTTTGAAAATAGAGCAGACTATTTGATACTGTTTCATTCATTCACATATAAGTTAACATAATGCTCAAGAAAAAGCCAATTTATTTAAAGAGTCATGATGAGTAACTCAATGCAATGTTGTTAAATAATAATAGTAACTCAGTAACTCAGTGCAATGTTTTTAAAACTGTCACTTGTCTGTTGAATGTGAATTTTATTATATGGTGATGAATAGCACCTAAATCATAATACAACTATACTATGATGGACGTAAATTTTGTTCTAGCTAAAATGTTCTAAAAGAACAAAAGAGAAATCATATGTTTAATGTTATGAAATTCCATGAACTTAAAAGAGAGGTAGGCCCTCAAATTAAAAGTTTAGCATATTTTTTAAGTGCTTTGACGCCAAAGGTAAGAGAAATGATTCAATGCTAAATGCACATGAAAATGGTTTGGTATACTTGAAACTAAATTCTGTGAGACCCCTGTGTTAACCTCAAGACAACAGGACCTAAACAAATAAATGTTAATCAGTTATTATATAGGAAAAAAAATTGAATTGATCAGATTTCCAAAAAAATCATTATGTCTGAGACATTATCTGGAAGAGAAGTATTCCCCAAGTGTGAATCTGATAGGATATATGACACCTCATATGCCAAACATGGGCGTACAACTTTCACTGGACCAGATTGCTCAGAGCTCCATTCAACTTGGCCTCTTAAAAAGGACTTTCTTGTACAATGCCTTGCTCTTTCAAAAGGTACATTACTCCTTTTCAATACTTTTCCCAGGAAAATATGGGTGCCATGAAGTCAAGGTAAAAGCTGTATATTTTTTCTTTTATGTATGTTAATGATTTACTATACATGCCCCGCTTTTGATTTCTGCACCAAGTCTTGTAAAATGGGCTCAAACTTCAACTTGAGCAGTGGTATGGGACATACTACAAAAGTATGACAAGTATCAAATCTAGAAGTGTTAGAATTTCTGTGCTCATCAGGTTTGCATTGCATAAAAACAGATACAATGAAAAAACCCAAAAAACCCTAGCTGTGAAAGACAATTGCTTGTAAAATGAATTCCTTTCAGAGAGAAGGAGACAATCCTATAATTAATACCTTTAACATTTTATTAAGTAACAAAGTTGCTTCTTTTTGTGTTTGGGATTTTTATTGGAATACAAGTGAGAGTTAGTCTACCCATATTCATATTCTTATCATTCCGTCTTAGCTATGTAAAGGACTATAAAGCACTAAATTTGTATTTTCTGTGTTACTTTTTATCTTGTGATGACCTCTCCTGGTTGAGCTGTTCATTAGCCTTGTTTCCAGAAGGGTGTTTTCATCCTTCCATGCTTATTTTAAAAAAAAAAAAATTGCAGCAATATGAAGAATTTATTGCCAGGGTATGAAAAAATGACCACAAATAGAATTGACAGTAAGATCTGAGCATTAATGTGTGTGATAATGTATCACAGTGTATGTTTATTATACCAGAGGATGGGCTTTCAACACCCACTTCATCACGAGATAAAACTAAATGAGATTAAAAGCTTTCAACATGATCACTTCTGAATCAGTACTACTGAGAGATTCCAATTTAACTAGAGTTAGATTTACTTTGCAAACACTTGAGATGCAGCATATTCACATAAGCAATGTCCAGTTCTATTCTTTCTGAAAACTGTATCTTTTTCTATGCCAGTACAAGCAGATGGTGAGAAAATACTGAACAGCAAGCTCATATATAGGGATTTGTAATGCACTGTACACCATAAGTCTTGCACACTTCCTAAAAAATACTGTAAAGAATAAATTTGATGTTGTTATTTACTTCAAAGCCAAAACATAAAGTAACAATGGAGAAGAAAATGAAATAGTGGTTGGAAATAAGTTTTACATCAAAGTTGCATTTCACATGGTTTTTAATCATTTCAGAAGTATTCTGAATATAAGGTTCAAAATTGACAGAGGGGGAAAAAAAAGAAAAAAGAAGAAAAAAAGGCCAATGAAAACTAGATATATCATCTTGTCAACAGAGAACAAAATTCTCCAATCCCATTCACAAAATTCTCCAATCCCAATCAGTTGCAGACAAAGTTACAAACAACCCCAGAAAATAGAGCACAGTGACAAAATACAGTACAGTGACTGTTTGTATAGCAAAGCATGCAACAGAATAACCAGCAAAGTGGTGCACCAAAACAGTGTGACACAGCACTAGAGTTCGTACTGTGGCAAGAATTTTCCTTAAGCCTTTACAAGAATTTTCAACATGTGCTGCAAAGTGAACAATCCTTTTGTAAATTTAAGGCTGATGTGTACTTCTAGCTGCATTTATGTTTCCAGTAAACAAATCCAGCTCCATTTCACTTTAAGAAGTGAGTCAGAAATTAAATTAAATGCCTCTCACTACATAAGGAGTATAATGTACAAGCTCTTGGTAGGTGAATTAATATAAAGAAATTTTTGAATAGCTAATCATCAAGATGGGAATGTATATGACTAAACTGTAATTAAGATTATATATATCCTCCATTCCTGGAATTTCTGGGTATAGTGATGTTGCTACAACCATTAACTTCTCAACAAACTTATTTCAAAAGTTAAAAATTTGTTTGTTGGGAAATCAATAACCCACTGTAGGTAATTTTCTAATTATACTACAGCCATTAGTTGCTGATTGACAAAAACACACAAAAAAGCTGCAAAACCCACTTAGAGAAAAGCAGGGACTTTGTTTTTGAAGAACAGATTTCTGACAACCTAAATCAAGGATCCTGTCCCCCACACATTCCTATTATGCAGAGCTCGAGAGATGATCATGAAGAAATAATATTTCTAAGAAAAATTATATAGCTGGTCAAAACTAAGAAGTAAATGTCAGGATCAATACTTCTCCTAATTCAAAGGCAGAAAAACAACTGAACATTCTGCAGCCTCTGAGACCTAGATAACAATGCAGACACTGCTATGTATATTTGTTGACACACAAACAAATATGCAAGTGCAAGTAAATCCTGGAATAACACTCGTTTTTCAATAGGTATTAGATGATAACAGATAGAAACCCACTAAGAAAGCATAGCAGTGCTCCAATTCCCTAATCATTGCATTGTTCATTCCAGCCCCCAAGGAAACAATTAAACAACTAAATAAATAGAGTGATCTACATAGATGTCTATGCAGTATATACATTACATTCTATGCAATTCCCTTCTTGGTCAGTAGCATCTACCCCCATTCACATGCATGCAATCCCAGCACATCTATCCATAACATTTCAGGACACTTCCTTCCTCTATAAACAGCCGATCAAGCCAGCAGTATGATGATGATACTATAAAAATGCACTGTTTCATTTCAGCATGTATTTCAAAAACACTTGGCAATTGGCAAATGTTTTACATAGTCTGAAGAGAAACAACTAAATACTTAGTACTGACATCTACTTGCAAAATGTTTTGCTCAAAACTACAGCTCAGTGTAATGTTAAATATTTGATCTAATATCCACTGAAATCAATGCATATGCTGTCATTTTTATACTGATAGCAGAATCGGATTTTGTGCTCTACACTCCTGTAGTCCGAAGTTCAGCATTTCAGCAGATGTTTGATCATTTTTCTACTATTTCTGCCTCGCTAGGAGGGCAATTGATGGTCTCCTCTAAAATACCTTTGCTCATTCTATTATGGGCAGCAAAACTTTGCTCTAAAGAAAAGCTGTCCTGGCTCAGTTCCCTCTCATCAACTCACAATCACTCTTTCCTCTTCAAATGAGACAGAATTTTCTCTTGCTGCCCCTGGATAAAACACTAGTTATGGAAACTGTTCACATCCCCTCTTTTCCCTCACAAAACTGTGGAAGTGAAGTACTTCCAAATGCAAATTGCATCCCTTCCGAGGAAGATGGGAAAACCAAACCAAACCAAACCAACCCGACCAGCCAAACAAAAACTATCCCCAAACTTTGAACAGCTTCTGATTCCTTTCCCCCTCTGACTCCATTGCAGAGCCAAGATTATATCACAGAGCAGGTCTCTTTCAACTTTCCACACCAGCTACCACTGAAATCACCAAGGAAGATCTGATGGGGAGCACTGCAAACAGTATCAGACCTCAGTGCACACATACGCATACAAAGAAAAATCAAACACAATATTCATCAGCAAAGGAAAAATAATCAACCTCACAGAGTTGTGAGAATTTTCCTCTGGCTTAATTCAGAGCTGAAATTGTGCATGTTTCTTAGAAAAGGGTACTTACGAGATGCAGGCAGAGCGGTCCTGGCTCTGCAGCTAATGCTGATGAAAATCCAGAGGAAGAGAGCTGCCCTGCAGCCAGCTCGGGTAACCACAACCATCCTTCACTTCCTGGCTCCCTGTACTCCAAATGCCAGCCGCAGAAGACCTGCTTGTCTCCACTTTGGCCCCCTTCGCTCTCTCTCCTTCTCTTTCTCGGAGGAGGTGTCGAGGAGGTAAAGGGGGCAGGGCTTTACCTTGGGGTAGAAGCCAAACCCCCTCTTCGTCTGCTATCTTTGGGTTTGCAGCAGCAGGATAAGTCCCGGTACTTTTCCTTATTTTTCTGTGTTTGTGCGTGTTTGTTGCTGGGGAACCTTCTCAGAGGAAGGGGGAAAGAAAAAAAAGAAAGAAAGAAAAAAAAAAAAAAAGCCACGAAGTATCAAATAACAAGGATCGTAGAGTAGAAAAATAAATAATAAAAAAAAAAAAAAAAAAGAAAATCAATCCCCCAAAAGACGTGGGAGGAGGGAGGGAAAAGGGAGATGGAGATGAAGGGAAGGAAGAAAGGCGAATAAAGCAGTTGGTGCTGCTAATGCTGCTGTTGATGCTACCACTGCAGCTGAGCCCTTCTTCCTGTACAGAGGAGCGCTGCTGAGAGAAGCTTGCAATAACCTCCCAGCTCAGATATATATACACAGTGTACACGCACACACAGCCGGGCAGCCAAACACACTCACACAGAAGCAGGGAGAGGGGAGGGAGGGAGAGAGAGACACTCCCGCAGAACAGAAGCAGGCTCAGAGCCTCGCTCCTCATGTATTTATCATCTTCCTGCAGGAGGAAACGCTGCCACTAGCAGCAGCAACCTTCTCCCTCCAAAAAAAAAAAAAAAAAAAAAAAAAAAGACAGGAGATGGGAAAATCCTCTCCCCTGCGCTCCCCTCCCCTTCCCTTCGCTTCCTCCAGCTCCTCCTTCTTCCTCTGCGCCCCTCGGGCCTCCAGGACCCCGATCGTCCTCTCTTGCCTGTCTCAGATGCAGAGCCGGGGGACGGCGGCGGGGATCGCGGCCAGGGCTGGGGCGGAGCGGGGCGGGAGCCAGTGCAGGGACCGGGGCTGGGGCTGGGGGAAGGTGGAGCGGGGCCGG